>NC_037674.1:25865129-25865643 GCF_003255815.1 Theropithecus gelada
AGGGAAGGGAAGGGAAGGGAAGGGAAGGGAAGGGAAGGGAAGGGAAGGGAAGGGAAGGGAAGGGAAGGGAAGGGAAATCTTAAAACTCAACAATTAGAAAACCAACAAGCTGGCCAGGCGCAGTGGCTCACACCTGTAATCCCAGAACTCTGGGAGACCGAGGCGGGCGGATCATGAGGTCAAGAGATTAGACCATCCTGGCCAACATGGTGAAACCCCATGTCTACTAAAAATACAAAAAAAAATTAGTTGTGCATGGTGGCATGCACCTGTAGTCCCAGCTACTAGGGAGGCTGAGGCAGGAGAATAGCTTGAACTCGGGAGGTGGAGGTTGCAGTGAGCCGAGATCACATCACTGCACTCCAGCTGGCAACAGAGTGAGACTCCATCTCAAAAAGAAGAAAAGAAAGAAGGAAGGAAGGAAGGGAGGGAGGGAGGGAGGGAGGGAGGGAGGGAGGGAGGGAGGGAGGAAGGAAGGAAGGAAGGAAGGAAGGAAGGAAGGAAGGAAGGAAGG
>NC_037674.1:25865653-25950688 GCF_003255815.1 Theropithecus gelada
GAAGGAAGGAAGGAAGGAAGGAAGGAAGGAAGGAAGGAAGGAAGGAAAGAAAGAAAAGAGAGAGAGAAAACCAAAACCAACAACCCAATTTTTAAAATACACCAAAGACCTTGACAGACCATCACTGAAGTATCTTACCAGGGACTGGTGGGGCAGGAATGTGGAGTTACTAAAGGTTACAGAGTTTCTGTTTGGGTGATGAAGAAGTTTTAGAAACAGTGATGATTGTTGCACAACATTGTGAATAATGAATGCCAATGAATTGTATGATTAGAATTGCTAAAATGGCAAAGTTTTATGTTATGCTGTATGTATTTTATCACAATTTAAAAACAATAATGTAATATACCAAATATCATTGAACTGTATACTCTAAATGGGCCAATTATTGGCGTGTGAATTACATCTCTAGAAAGCTGTTCGAAAATACGTGCCCACAAAATGTAAAAATCCATACCTTTTAAGGTGAAAAATAATTATTTTGGGTGCCTTGGAAATACCAGCCCTCACGGCAGTTTCTTGCTTGGTTTCACAAAAGGAGCAGTGAATTTGGTTGTTCCAGGTCAGTGTGTCTTGTTGAAAAAAACACTGGAGACAGTCCTGTTCAGGAAAAAAAGGATTTGGTGACCAAATTGGATCAACTGCGACCTGCACTCTCTGTTTCTATTGGAACTTTGCAAATGCCGAGGAAATGTAATTCTCAGTGCTTTTCTCAAAGTCAACAAGTCCAGAAGATAACAGTCTCACTAGTTGCAGCCAGATACCTGTAAAATCCACCTAGAAGGTGTTTCTTTCTTGTTACTGAGATGGATTTGAGTGCCTACCTCACTTATAATCTATGAATCAGTTTTTTGGGTTTTTTGTTTTCTTTTTTTTTGAGATGGAGTCTCGCTCTGTTGCACAGGCTGGACTACAGTGGCATCGACTCACTGCAACCTCCACCTCACAGTTCAAGTGATTCTCCTGCCTCAGCTTCCTAAGGAGCCGGGACTACAGGTGCACACCACCAAGCCCAGCTAATCTTTGTATTTTTAGTAGAAAGGGAGTGATCTGCCTACCTCGGCCTCCCAAAGTGCTGGGATTACAGGCGTGAGCCACCACACCCAGCCTATAAATCGGCATTTTAACTTTTCTGTTTTTTCCTGAATAATAGTGATTTTGCAATTTTTATTTATTTATTTGTTATTTTATTTATTTATTTTTTCGAGAGGGAGTCTCGCTCTGTCGCCAGGCTGGAGTGCAGTGGCACGATCTTGGCTCACTGCAACCTCCGCCTCCTGGGTTCAAGCGATTCTCCTGCCTCAGCCTCCAAGTAGCCAGGACTACAGGCGCATGCCACCATGCCCAGCTAATTTCTGTATTTTTAGTAGAGATGGGGTTTCACCATGTTGGCCAGGATGGTCTCGATCTCTTGACCTCGTGATCCGCCTGCCTTGGCCTCTCAAAGTGCTGGGATTATAGGCTTGAGCCTCTGATGGCTCAAGCAACTTTGCAATTTTCACCAGTGAAATCAGGCAGCTGCTTTATGCTATTCATCTCATTGCTAAAATGATCTGGTGACAAAAATGACTTTCAGGGTTTGGGGGTGGCCTATGATAAAGATAGCAGAACAGGGAAAAATTAGACCCCATATCCATAGGAGAGATCCTCAATGTGGCCAGGTCCTTGGTTCTGCAAACCACTAACTGGAAGAAGAAGATGAGCACAGATTTTGTTTGCAGAGGACCCACTGGCACCTTACTTGGGTGTTTGGAATTTCTTTCCAACAATCTTTAGCAGTTTGAGCTGAGAAACAAAGCCCAGTGCTGAATAAGTAATAGGATTCTATTCTCCAATTCTGGTAGGTAAAACTTTTAGCAATAAAATGTGCTTTCATAATTTAGGAAGAAAAAATATATAAATTTATATAATTCTGCAAGAAAACTTATTGCTGTCCGCCCCTTGTTTGCTCCTTATCGCTGGCTGCCTTCTACTGCCACTCACCCCATGCCCACATCCCCAGTTACAGATTAACTTTTGGCATTGTGGCGAAGAAAATTTGAGAGGTAATCCAAGGCACTAGATTCCATTCTGTCTTTCCAAAACATTTCACAGCTTTAGTCCAAAATATAAGAGCACGAGACCGAGAGTCTAGAATGTTTTATATCTAGTTCCAAGTCTGGGCCTTACAGACCTCTGGGGTAAGGGAGGGTCACAAATTTTTGCTAGAAATTACAAATTTCTTTTATGCACAAATCTATCTCAATAGACTGAATAAACCCCACTATATTTCCAATTTTACAATCAGGCTATTTCATTGAGCACATTTAAAAATATGATTGAATTCCTAGTAACTTTTGACCAGTATGTCCCTAAAAAAAAAATTCTGTCATCATGGACTTCCTCTTTCATTTATTTATTTATTTATTTATTTATTTATTTATTTATTTATTTACTTATTTGAGATGGAGACTCACTCTGTCGCCCAGGCTAGAGTGCAGTGGTGCGATCTTGGCTCACTACAACCTCCGCCTCCCGGCTTCAAGCGATTCTCATGGCTCAGTCTCCCAAGTAGCTGGGATTACAGGTGCCCGCCATCATGCCCAACTAATTTTTGTATTTTTAGTAGAGACAGGGTTTCACCATGTTGGCCAGGCTGGTCTTGAACTCCTGACCTCAGGTGATCTGCCTGCCTCGGCCAAAAGTGCTGGGATTACAGGCATGAGCCACTCGCCCAGCCTATTTCTTTTAAAATTAAAGTTATAAAGCTGCCTCTCATACTAAACAAATGTAGGAAATAGCCCTGAGAAAATCCAGGCTGAGAGTATAGCAAGACAAAGTGTCCAGGAATACCGCATTCCTACCTGAAGGGAGCATTCATATTCGGATGGAATGGGGAGTGAGAGGACAGTGAAGACTTCGTTCTTGTAGGTGCATTTCTCACACTTTAAACACACGATGCTATAATTGAGCTGCCCTTCAAACAGCTGGGTGATGACGGATGTCTCAGTGGTAATCCATTTCCTGCAGCATCTCTGAGCAGAACCTTTCTCGTGTGATCTTCTCCGGGGGTAGTGGTACTGAATCAAGGAGCAAATTTCACCCAGATTAATTACTGGTTATTTAAAAAAGACTGTGGCAACATGGTGAGATCCCATCTCTACAAAGAAAAAAAAAAATGAGCTAGGCGTGGTAGCACACATCTATGGTGCCAGCTACTTAGGAGGCTAAGGTTGGAGGATCAGTTGAGCCCAGGAGTTCGAGGCTGCAGTGAGCCGTGTTAGCACTACTGCACTCCAGCCTGGGTGACAGAGTGAGACCACGTTTCAAAAAAAAAAAAAGTTTTCAATGACATGACTGCTTTTTTTTTCTATCAGAATGATACATTGCTACCAGAAACCACTTAGTTTTGGATTCAGATAATACAGTAAGATATCCTTGAAAGTATATATATATATATCATGTGTGATTTCTGATAATTCAGATATTTTCCCTTTAGGTGAAACAGAGGAGTGATGACACCCTAACTCTGGTAAAACATATACCCATGGCCCCATAAGTTACCAGCCTTGGGAGCTAGTTTTTCCTGGGAAGGGGGTAAGTAAGCTAAATTAGCATTAGGTCACTCAAGCAGATCTAAAGGTAAAATATTAAGAAATCCAATCTTTCCTGTCTCCAGTCCCTTCAGGTTAAATTCTGTAGCCTTTTCTCCTTTAACTTCTAGAAAACACTTTTTTAAAAGAGCAAATCTTGGCCAGGCATGGTGGCTCACGTCTGTAATCGTGGTGCTTTGGGAGGCTGAGTCGGGAGGATCACGTGAGACAAGGAGTTTGAGATCAGATTGGGCAACATAGCAAAATCCTGTCTTTACAGGGTTAATTTTTTTAAAAAAAGATAAGAGAGCAAATCTGAAATTCCTAAGGCAGCCTGGCAGAACTAGCCTTGTGGCCTGGTTTGGATCTAGCTCATACTCAGCAACAGCGTTTCTGGGGCACACCCTGAGTTTTCAGTGATTGAAGAGCCTCAGTAGAATATACATTTTGAAGATGCGTTAGCTCCACAGCTGGCTCTAATTTGGGGCTGTGCTCACCATTCCACTTCTGCTTGCTCGTTTCGTCACACTCTGCTGCCAAAGTCTTCCACCCTGACAGTAACTTCATTCCCCTAATTCCTAGTTTGATCTTGGGAAACAGAATGCTATTTGTTTCAGATTGGCTGTAGAAGAGGACATGAGGGATTTTTACTGCCCACTCGCCTCTTCTCTTTAAAAAGTGCTGCCATGAATACGTTTTTTTTTCTCTCTTTTCATTGTTGGGGTTTTTTTCGTTGTTGTTTTGAGACGGAGTCTCACTCCGTCACCCAGGCTGGAGTGCAGTGGCGGGATCTCAGCTCACTGCAACCTCCACCTTCTGAGTTTAAGCAATTCTCCTGCCTCAGCCTCCCGAGTAGCTGGGACTACAGGCGCCCGCCAACATGCCCGGCTAATTTTTGTATTTTTAGTAGAGATGGGGTTTCACCATGTTAGCCAGGATGGTCTCGAACTCCTGACCTCAAGTGATCCACCCGCCTCGGCCTCCCAAAATGCTGGGATTACAGGTGTCAACCACAGCACCTGGCCATGAATTTTTTTTATTACTCTAAATGAAAAACGGAACTGAGGCCTGCCAATGAGAACAATTAATAGCTATAGTTTGCAATCTCGATGCTAACCATTCCCTGGGTATTAGAGGTGCAGTGAGGTAACATTAGCGGAAGGACATTGCATAAAGTCAAGGACACATTTTCAGAGAATGTGGGTCTCAGACCAAGACTAAGGGCAGTGAGTTTTGTAAATAAAGGCAAAACCTCTAGAGTAACTGATGACTTCATGTTTAATGAAACGTATGTCCTAATTCGGTGATGAACTCAGGTTAGGCGTGTTTGGTACGAGGATGAAACTTTGTAGTGCGTAGATCTGTTGCTTAATCTAATATCAAGCTTAATATTTTCATGGATTTGTAGGTCCCAAGAAAATGTAAGCTATAAAATTCTATATTTCTCATGAGGAATATATTTTGCACTTTTAAAAACTAGTCCATGCATCCTTTATTTCCAAAGAAAAGTAGACTAGTGTTTCCCACGCCTGGCTGACCACTGGAAATGCCAAGTAAGCTTTCCCCAAAGACGTTCTAATTCATCACCCTTGGAGTATGTGCCTTAACATCTGTGCTGTAAAATCTTCCCAGGTGATTCTGATGACAAGTAAGTTTGGTAAATACAGCTACACATTGAAATACTAACTTGGATGTTCTCCATAGAACACCTAGCACAGTGCTTGGCACAAGGTAGACAATATTAACTGAACAAGCAAAAGAAGGAAAAATGGAAGTTGCTGATAAAGGTGCAGAACTATCCTATTTCAAGGTCATTAATTCTACTTACCTTTTTTAGAGCTTCATGAAGTTCATTTAGGACATAAATCAAGAATTCCTGAGCATCTTGTTGCGTCTGTTTCGTAAATGCTGGGTAGAGGTTGCCAAGAGCTGACCGGAATATTTCTGGTGAGACACAGTCTGAGTCTCCCAGCCACATGTCTGTCATCAGGTAGGCAAAAGCAGTGGCAACCTCACTGCAATCGCTTGGAAGAAGAAAGGGATATGTTTCTGGCTGATTTAATGAAAAGAAGGCACCTCATCACCCAAGCCTGGGAAATTAGTCTCAAAATGGAAGAGCGTGGTGTCTCATGCCTGTAACCCCAGCACTTTGGGAGGCCAATGCAGGAGGATCGCTTGAGCCCCCGGAAGGTCGAGGCTGCGGTGAGCTGTGATCATACTACTACTTCACCCCAGTCTGGGTGACAGAACAAGACTCTGTCTAAAAGAAAAAAAAAGGAGGCCAGGCTCAGAGGCTCATGCCTGTAATTCCAGCACTTTGCGGGGCCGAGGTGGTGGGTTGGGAGAGGTGGATCACTTGAGGTCAGGAGTTTGAGACCAGCCTGTCCAACATGGTGAAACCCCCTCTCTACTAAAAATACAAAAAAATACAAAAAAAATTAGACAGGCATGGTGGTGCGTGCCTGTAATCCCAGCTACTCAGGAGGCTGAGGCAGGAGAGTCACTTGAACCTGAGGAGCAGAGGTGGCAGGGAGCCAAGATCGTGCCACTACACTCCAGCCTGGGCAACAGAACGAGACCCTGTCTCAACAACAACAAAAATTTAAAAAATAAAAATAAAAAAAAAAGGAGCTGCATTCATTTCTTGGTTGCCCTTCCCACTTTTACTTACTCTAGCATGTTATCTGGGAAGCTAGAACCTCTACTGACTTGTTTGTTTAATCCCTTAATAGGGATTCCAGAGTTCCTTCTCTAACCTCACCTGTGGGGAAGTGGGGGTGGGAGCTGGGCTGCAGGGAATGCAAATGGGCTTACTTTTGAAGAGCAGTGATATACTTCCCGGAGAGGAAGTATTCCACCAGCGGCGAGATGCTGCAGAGACACTGTAAGATGGCATTCATGTAGCACGTGTTGCCCAAGTTCCGCAAGCCAGTGACGCCCTGAGAACAGGGCTGGCTCCCATCAGCCTCCTTAACTGGAAGGGCATCATAGTAATCTGTGCACTCTGCACTGTGTTGGTGCCACATGGAAAGAAAGGGTTTTGAGAGAACAAAATAAGTACAAATGACAATAAGCCTCTCAATATTGTGAAACAAAGAAGAGTTCTTAATAAGACTTCCTCCAAATGCATTCCCCACCAAGGACAGGAAGTATGGGAACTTGGAGTCTAAAATTACAGCATGGCAGAGCATAGTGGCTCACACCTGTAATCCCAGCCCTTTGGGAGGCCGACGTGGGAGGACTGCCTGAGGCCAGGAGTTTGAGACCAGCCAGGGTAACATAGTGAGATCTTGTCTCTATTACATAAATTAAATTAAATTAAAAACAAAATTACATTACTTAGAACAGAACTGTGAACAAGTGCCTGAAGCCAAATAAGACAGATAGAAATTTCTTTCTTTTTTTTTATTTTTTATTTTTATTTTATTTTTTTAGTAGAGACGGCGTTTCACTGTGTTAGCCAGGATGGTCTCGATCTCCTGACCTCGTGATCCGCCCACCTCGGCCTCCCAAAGTGCTGGGATTACAGGCGTGAGCCACCGCGCCCGGCCAGAAATTTCTTTCTAAAACCAAAGCAAGACAACCGACAACTTGCTGGACAAGTAATTAAATTATTATTATTATTATTAAAAGTTAATAAAACAATAGCTATCAGGTAGTGAGCCTGGCACTATTTAAGTACTTAACATGCATTTTCCCATTAAATCTCTCAACAATTGTGTAAGGCAGGAACAATTATTTTTACATCCCATTTTACAGATGAGATGTCAGGTTTGAAGTGATTTAGTCATTTACTCACGGGGTGTGTGGTGGTATGTAGAGAAAAGGAATACCTGCCTATCATCTGTTTGCCTCCCTCCCTCTCTCCCAATATATCTATCCGTTAAGATATTTGGATTTATATATATTAAGATTGCCTATATATATGTGATTTATATATGTGTATATTTGTGTATATATGTATATATAGCATATATATTGAAAGCATAACATATACACATATTAAGAGCATGCATATAGATATCTTAAGAGCACACATATATGTATATATGTATATAGCTATATACATATAAATACACACACACATATATACATGGAAAGGAGAAAGCACACAGACTTTGTAAAAAATGGATCTTAGTTTAAATCCCAACTATGCCATTTACTAGTTATAGGATCTGGGATTCTATGTCTGTTTCTTGTCTATAAAATATGAATAATGTCATCTGCCTTATAGGATGGTTGTGAGGATTATGAAGGTATCATGCAAGGTACTTGACACAGGTTCATCAATAAATGACAACTTAAAAAAGTTTTTTAAGTGACTGGTCTAGGATGTCCTTCCCAGTAAGCTACAGGATTAGAGTGTTCATGTGAACTGGCCAGACCTGCCTGCACGGAGAGAACACTGAGGGTTCCGACGGGCACCTCCTCTCCCTGCACAGAGCTTCCTCTTGTAATTTTTTTTTTTTTTTTTTGAGACGGAGTCTCACTCTGTTGCCCAGGCTGGAGTGCAGTGGCTGGATCTCAGCTCACTGCAAGCTCCGCCTCCCGGGTTCACGCCATTCTCCTGCCTCAGCCTCCCAAGTAGCTGGGACTACAGGCGCCCGCC
Organism: Theropithecus gelada; assembly: GCF_003255815.1. NCBI lineage: Eukaryota > Metazoa > Chordata > Mammalia > Primates > Cercopithecidae > Theropithecus > Theropithecus gelada. Next base: position 25,873,835 of record NC_037674.1, read on the forward strand.
ACCTCGCCCGGCTAGGTTTTTGTATTTTTTAGTAGAGACGGGGTTTCACCGTGTTAGCCAGGATGGTCTCGATCTCCTGGCCTCGTGATCCGCCCGTCTTGGCCTCCCAAAGTGCTGGGATTACAGGCTTGAGCCACTGCACCCAGCCCCTCTTGTAATTTTTTATATCGTGCCAGGCAACCCGGTATCTATGTCCTCTGGGATTTTTCTTTCCATATATTGTATTTAAAGTTGGCCTCCATGAGACAGTGACCTCACCTCTTACATGCTTTTAAGCACAGTTATGCCAGTTTGAAAAGTGTTCACTGTTATAAGAATGGTCATTTTCACTTTTACTCACTGATATCACAGGAGGTCCTAGACTGTCACCCTTTAGGAAGGACATGTATTTATTGCCAAGATATTAGGTACAATCTTCCTTCCTTTCAGGGGACCTCCCATGGGTCACACCTGGGAGAACCCTCCTGAATGTAGCATGTATCCCCTGACTCCTCTGAGCTGGGCTTATCTAGAAAGCTGTAGTAGATCAAGGCTCACAGGACATAGTAGATACCGAAGTCATCTGCAGGGAGAGATCGCTGAGAAGACATTTTAATGGAACCACGCTGGAATTTCACTTCTATTCAGCAGCTACAACTATTCCTTTCAACTTCATTTCTCTGAGCCTGTTAACACTGGCTTTTTGTTTTAAACAACTGATATGCTCCTCTCTCTTCCAGTAGCTGCAAACTGATTTTCACCTGTATCAGGCACCACTCCAACTTGGATTTTCCATACATCATAATCCTTTCCATTCACCTTCAAGATTCTAGCATGTTGCCATGAGACACTGTTACTTGGTTGTCTGAAATGTTTTAAAAAGATTAGGCTTCAGAGAATGAATTACACATATAACCTCCCTTTCTCCATCACTCAGTTTCTCTTGCGTGTGTATATATTATACACACACACACACACACATGTGCACAAAAGATTTACCACCACTGAGTGAGTGGACACTACAGCAACCCTGCCTGCTTTGGGCACTCATTCCCCCTTGCCAGCGACTACACCACACCTAGGAGCCCTGAGGGAATTTCCTCACCCTGGGGAGGGAGGACTTTCACTTCTATTCAGGAGCTACATCTATCTGGACTGAATCCCGGATCAGAAAAAAAAAAAAAAAAAAAAAAATTGCCATAAAAGAACATTATGGGAACAATTGATGAAATTTGAATATGGATAATATGCAGATGGTTTTTTCTATTAATGTTGAATCTTCTGAATTTGATAAAATTGTACTGCGTTTATGCAAGGGGATGCCCTTGTTCTTAGAAAATACACACTGAAGTTTTTTGGGGGACAGGGGCATGATATATGCAACCTGTTTTCAAATGGTTCAGGAAGAAACAGGAACCCGAGGACGGGAAGGAAGGGGAGTGATAAAGCACATACTATAAAGCCACATGCCAGCAGTTGGTGAATCCAAGTGAAGGCCCACTAACGAGCATTATTCTTGCAACTCTTCTGCAAGTTTAAAAAATTAAAAATAGGCCGGGCGCAGTGGCTCACGCCTGTAATCCCAGCACTTTGGGAGGCCGAGGCGGGCGGATCACGAGGTCAGGAGATCAAGACCATCCTGGCTAACACGGTGAAACCCCGTCTCCACTAAAAAATACAAAAAACTAGCCAGGCGAGGTGGCGGGCGCCTGTAGTCCCAGCTACTCCGGAGGCTGAGGCAGGAGAATGGCGTGAACCCGGGAGGCGGAGCTTGCAGTGAGCCGAGATCGCGCCACTGCACTCCAGCCTGGGAGACAGAGTGAGACTCAGTCTCAAAAAAAAAAGAAAAAAAAAATTAAAAAGAAAGAATATAGTAGACATATTTTTTGCTAAAATGGATTTCTCTCCAGATACATGACTGGTAAGTCAAAAAAAGCAAGGTATTGAAGAATCCATAGTATGCGCCCCAACTTATGTCCAAATGGTTAAAAAAACCTACATATATTCTCAGGCTACACAAAGATATTAAGAATATTCATTCTTTGACACCTGGATAAGGAATCCTGGCAAGCAGAGGTGTCTTGTCTTGTAGGTATTTGATATTTGTGATGTATTTACAGAGGTATCTCTCGAAGTCACCTCAGTGGTGGTTCTGCAGGACTTAAATCCTGTAAACTTGCTCTGTTTGTCAGTGAGGCTCTCCCAAGTCCTTCACTTTCTCCTAATCAATAGGGTCTTTTAAAAGTTTCATTTTGTGTTTGATGCTGGTAGGTAAAAATAGAATTATTTGTCATATGTTGGTTGTCTATCTAGGAACCTTTCTAACCTGACTTACTCTTTAATTTTTTAATTTTTATTTAAATAGTGACAGGGTCTCGCTATGTTGCCCAGGCTGGTCTCAAACTCATGGGCTCAAGCAATCCTCCCACCTCACTCTCCCAAAGTGCTAAGATTACACATGTGAGCCACTACGTATGGCCTAACTTGATTTACTTAAGTCTACTTTTTACATAGGTTCTTTGGATTTTCTATAAACACATTCAAGTTGTCTGCAACAAAATCAGTTTAATTTTTTCCTAAGTCTTACTTCTTACCTTCTTTACTAGTGAGGATTGCCAGTGAAATAGTGAAAAAAGTGAATATAGTAAACTAGTGAATAGAAGTGGAGATAGCTAATTCCTTAACTCAGAGAGAAAGCTTTGGATAATTCACCATTAAGCATGATGTTTGCAGTCATAGTTTTGAAGAGTTGTAATCATGAATGGATAGATTCATGATTGTGACCAGATTTCTCTGTATTTATTGAGGTAATCATGAGATTTTCTTCCTTATTCTGTTATTGTTGTTCATTATCAATGATGGTCACATATTAAACTAATCTTCCATTCCTCAGGTATATTTTGTTTGTGTTGCAGTTATTTTCATGAATTGTTGGGTTCTAGTTGTTAATCTTTTTGTTCAAGGGTTTCGTATCTATGTTCATGAATTAGATTATCTGTGTTAATGTTCTGTGCTATATAACAAACTACTAAACTTAGTTTAAAACCAGACATGGGGCTGGGTGTAGTGGCTCATGCCTGTAATCCCAGCACTTGGGGAGGCCGAGGTAGGAGGATTGCTTGAGTCCAGGAATTCAAGACCACTTTGGGCAACACAGTGAGAATATCCCTCACCCCCACCCCATTCCCCCTCCACCCCACTCCCCACCCTCCCTCTACCAATAAAAATAATAATAATTAGCTGGGCATGGTGGCATATGGCTGTAGTTCCAGCTACTCAGGAGGCCAAGATGGAAGGATCACTTGAGCCCAGGAGGTCAAGTTTGCAGCAAGCTGTGATTGTGCCATTGTGCTCCAGCCTGGGTGACAGAGTGAGACCCTGTCTCAAAAAGAACCCCAAAAGCCAGGAGTGGTGGCTCATACTTGCAATCCCAGCACTGTGGGAGGCTGAGGCGGACAGATCACTTGAGGCCAGGAGTTAGAGACCCGCGTGGCCAACATGGCAAAACCCTGTCTCTACTGAAAATACAAAAAGAATAGCTGGGCATGGTGGGGCAGGCCTGTAATCCCAGCTACTCTGGAGGCTGAGGCACGAGAATCCCTTGAACCCGGGAGGCGGAAATCGCAGTGAGTCAAGATCACGCCACTGCCCTCTAGCTTTGAGACAGAACAAGACTCTGTCTCAAAATAAAACAAAACAAAACAAAACAAAAAACACAAAAAGGAAAACCAGATATAGTTTAGCTGAGATCTCATATTGCATTTAGTTGTCATTGTCTCTTTTAGGCTCCTTCAACCTGAAACGGTTCTATGTATTTCCTTGATTTTAATGAACTTGACTTTTGAAGATGACTGACCAATTATTGTGAAGAATATCCCTTAATTTCTATTCAGAAGCTACATCTATCCGGACTGAATCCTGGATCAGAAAAAAACAAAATCGCCATAAAAGAACATTATGGGAACAATGTTGTCTGATGTTTCCTCATGATTAGATTCACATTATGCATTTTTATGAAGAATATCACTGAAGTGAAGCTGTGTTCATATTGCATTTGTATCAAATGTTATACAATTTTGATTTGTCCCAGCACTGGTTATGTGAACTGTGATTAACTGTGATAACTTGAATGAAGTGGGGTCTCCCAGGTTTCTCCAATGTAGTTTTTCCTTTTGTAATCATCAGGAAGCATTTTGCAGGGAGGACTTTGAGACTGTGTAAATGCTGTTCCTCATCAAACTTTCATACACTAGTTTTAGCAATTGATGTTTCTTGGCCGGATTAATTTTTGCTATGGTGATTGCCAAGTGGTGATTTTCTAATATCATTATTCTGACTACATTCATCTGTTGGTACTCTACTATAAAGAGAAGTTTCTCTTTTTTTTCTTTTGAGACAGGGTCTCACTGTCCCCCAGGCTGGAGTGCAGTGGCACAATCTCAGCTCCCTGCAACCTCCACTTCCCAGGCTTAAGCGATTCTCCAGCTTCAGCCTCCTGTGTAGCTGGGACTACAGGCGCGTGTCACCAATGCCTGGATAATTTTTGTATTTTTTGTAGAGACAGGGTTTTGCCATGTTGCCCATACTGGTCTTGAACTCCTGAGCTCGAAGCGATCCACCTTGGCCTCCCACAGTGTTGGGATTACAGGCGTGAGCCACCGCACCTGGCTATGTCTGTTTATTCTTTTATTTTAATCAGCATGGACTCACAAATTACTGTTTTGTTCAATAGATTACATCTGATATTTTATTTATTTATTTTTAAATTATACTCTAAGTTCTGGGATACAGGTACAGAACGTGCAGGTTACATAGGTATACATATGCCATGGTGATTTGCTGCACCCATCAACCTGTCATCTACTTTAGCTATTTCTCCTAATGCTATCCTTCCTCTAGCCACCCACTCCCTGACAGGCCTTGGTGTGTGATGTTCCCCTCCCTGTGTCCACGTGTTCTCATTACTCAACTCCTGCTTATGAGAACATGTGGTGTTTGGTTTTTTGTTCTTGTGTTAGTTTGCTGAGAATGATGGTTTCCAGCTTCATCCACGTCCCTGCAAAGGACATGAACTCATCCTTTTTTATGGGTGCACATCTGATATTTTCTTTCTTCCTTTCTTTCTTTTTTTTTTGAGACAGGGTGTCGCTCTGTTGCTCACTGGAGTGCAGTGGCGTGATCTTGGCTCACTGCAGCCTCAAATTCTTGGGCTCAAGCAATCCTTCTGCCTCAGCCTCCCGAGTAGCTGGGACTACATCACATGCCACTATACCCAGCTGTTTTTTTTTTTTTTTTTTTTTTTTGAGACGGAGTCTCGCTGTGTAGCCCAGGCTGGAGTGCAGTGGCCGGATCTCAGCTCACTGCAAGCTCCGCCTCCCGGGTTCACGCCATTCTCTGGCCTCAGCCTCCCGAGTAGCTGGGACTACAGGCGCCTGCCACCTCGCCCGGCTAGTTTTTTGTATTTCTTAGTAGAGACGGGGTTTCACCGTGTTAGCCAGGATGGTCTCGATCTCCTGACCTCGTGATCCGCCCGTCTCGGCCTCCCAAAGTGCTGGGATTACAGGCTTGAGCCACCGCGCCCGGCTATACCCAGCTGTTTTTAAATTTTGTTGTAGAGATGGGGGTTTCACTATGTTGCCCAGGCTGGTCTTGAGCTCTTGGTCTCAAGCTCAACCACTTTGCCCTCTTAAAGTACTGGGATTACAGGTGTGAGCCACTGCGCCTGGCCATGATTTTTTTTAGATGTTCAAATTGTCTCAAGATTAGCCTGCAGGAAGCCCTTCAAGATGTCTTCTGTATCCATTTGACATGTCCTCATTGTTCTTTGAGCACTTCCTTTTTTTGGCACAGCAAGATCTTCCAGAGTACCATTCCTGCCCCAATCCTGAAGTCAGGTGTTTCTCCGAGCCCTGGTTCCTTTCAGTGAAGAATGGTATTTAGAAACCAAGATCTGGGAGCTGGGTATAGTCATGTTACTACAGCGTTGCTGCTTCCAGGTCCTCATGCATACATACATCCACATCCATAGGTATATCTCTCCACACTTTTTTTTTTCAGTATTACTACCATACTGAATATATCTTGATATTTTGGGAACCACGAATTCATGCCAGTAATTCCAATTCCAAACCTATAATTCAGGATTTATTCTAGTTTCCTCCCTTTTACATATTTACAACCCCATCTCCAACAGAGAGGCACCTCCCATTGTCCTCAATATATTTCCTTATTTGATCAACCCCTCTGCATATAACTAATCTCCTGTCGCTGCGGACATCAACCCCACTCCCCTCTTTACACAACACACAAGCATAATCCTCACCCTGCTTTGCTGATACCCCCCACCAGGTCACTGTTGCCTCCCACCATGAACACCTATGACTGGTCTGAAACCTAGTGGATTTTAGACTAACTTATGAATGAATGAAGATGAAAGGGACCTGGGGCCTGGTCTTCCTGTTAGTGTGGGTGCGTGTGTTTGAGACAGCATCTTGCCATGTTGCTTGGGCACCTCCTGAACTCCCAGGCTCAAATTATCCTACTGCCTCAGCCTCCCAAGTAGCTGGGATTACAGGCGTGAGCCACCACACCTGGCCCTAGTGGATTACTTTGTAAAAATCCTCTCCTTCCCTTCAAACTTTATTTCCTTCTAATGGCCAAGAAGTTGTGTTTGTTTTTATAATTCTGTTTATTTCCTTTAAATATTAAAAAAAAAAAAAAAGGTAACCTGTCACCTTAATCTATTTGGGTCTAAGGTTTGAATAGCAAAGAATACTGTATTATCCCAACCTATTTGGTTTCTAAACTCTGGATGCCGTGAGTTTGTGTGAAAATGTACATTAATCTATGTAGTTCCTGAGCTCACAGTGCAAGTAAGGATAGCAAGGGTTACCCACATTTAGAATTACCTTTCAATGTCAAAAACACCCATAATTTCTCCCGAATAGAAACGAAACCTTTAGTGTGCTTTTACTATCTTTCCCTGAATCACTTTCAATATTTTAAAAAATTTTATTCTAGTTTACATTTTTCAAAAAACATTTGTGACCAGGTGCAGTGGCTCACACTGGTAATCCCAGCACTTTTGTGAGGCTGAGGCACTGAGGATTGCTTGCAGTCGGTTCAAGACCAGGATGGGTAACACAGCGACACCTCATCTCTAAAATAACAAAACAAAACAAACAAAAAAAATTGTCAGTAAGCATTTCAATTTGTGTTTCATACACCATTGTTTACTTCCGTGCCTTTTTTTTCCCCTTGTGTCTTCCTATTTATTTTTCTTTGAAGATATCCTTCACATTTTCCAAAAAGCATGGGTAGTAGACTTTCTGGGAATGCCATCACATGACTGGATTCAACTTCCTCCCTCTTTCCCCTCCGAATATTGCTTTGCTGCCTCTTACATACAGGAGATAAGAACTTTTTTTTTTTTTTAAGACAGGGTCTCACTCTGTTGCCCGGGTGGGGTGCAAGGGCACAAACACAGCTTACTGCAAACTCTGCCTCCCAGGCTCAAGCAATCCTCCTACCTCAGGTTCCAGAGTAGCTGGGACTACAGGTGCATGCCACCACGCCTGGCTTTTTTTTTTTTTGGTAGATACAAGGTGTCACTATGTTGCCCAGGATGGTCTCGAACTCCTGGGCTTACGCAAACCTCCCACCTCAGCCTCCCAAAGTGCTGGAATTACAGGTGTGAGCCACCGCGCCTGGCCTACTATGTGAGAATTTTGATGTCAATCTGTTCCCTGTAAATTTTTTCTTTCTTTACTTGCAGAATCACAAAATGTGGCATTTAGTGGGTTATTTCCTTCCTTCTAGCGTTTTTATTCTAGGACTTCTATTAAACAGTTATTGTGGCCAGTCATGGTGGTTCATGCCTGTAATCTCAACATTCTGGGAGGCCAAGTTGGGTATATCACTTGAGCCCAGAAGTTTGAGACCAGCTTGGGCAACTTAATGAAACCCCATCACTACAGAAAAATAGAAAAATATCAGCTGGGTGTGGTGGTGGGCGCCTGTGGTCCCAGCTATTTGGGAGGCTGAAGTGGGAGGATCGCTTGAGCCTGGGACGTGGAGGTTGCAGTGAGCCAAGATCACACCACTGCACTCTAGCCTGGGCGAGAGTGAGACCCTGTCTCAAAATAAAACAAAAACCCCCAAAACACAAAATGCTATGGTATCTCATTTATTAATCCAGAAAACGTGCATTTACTTTATGCCACTCATCATGCTATGTGTGTAATACTGAATAAAATACAAGTATTCACTCTCATATAGCTTACAAACTATTGACAACTTACTGACAACTTGGATTATTCTCTGTACTTCCAACTCTTCCCACGTTTTCTATCATTATTATTATTTTTTTAACTTTTTTGTTGAGATGAGGTCTCAGTATGTTGCCCAGGCTGATCTGGAACTCCTGGTCTCAAGCGATCCTCCAGCCTCAGTCTCCCTAAATGCTGGGGTTAAAGGCATGAGCCAACACGACTGGCCTCATTAGTCTTCTTACATATGCATTTGTATGTAGTTGAACACTTGTATGATTACTTTAGCTTTACATTTGGTGCTTGTGGCCACTTTTTATTAATACCTTGTACCATCCTGCCCCAACTTTCAGCCTTTTTCCCCTAATCTCATTCTTAAAGAGTAACTTAAAAGTGCCTGTTTCCAAACGTTGAGATGGGTTAGACTTATGCACTCTGATGCACATTACACACATTTACAAGGATCTTAAGTGTATGGTCATACTTTAATTAGAGTACTAATGGAAGAAGCTACAACATAAATTCCTTCATAGAAAAAAAAATTACTGGCCGGGCGCGGTGGCTCACGCCTGTAATCCCAGCACTTTGGGAGGCCGAGGCGGGCGGATCACAAGGTCAGGAGATCGAGACCACGGTGAAACCCCGTTTCTACTAAAAATACAAAAAATTAGCCGGGCGCGGTGGCGGGCGCCTGTAGTCCCAGCTACTCAGGAGGCTGAGGCAGGAGAATGGCGTGAACCCGGGAGGCGGAGCTTGCAGTGAGCCGAGATTGTGCCACTACACTCCAGCGTGGGCAACAGAGCGAGACTCCGACTCAAAAAAAAAAAAAAAAAAAAAAAAAAAAAATTACTCTCAGAATGTTTTCTATTTCCCATCATGTCCTCCTGTCCTCATTGGAATTCCCGAATTAAAAAAGTAGCAAGGAGGGACCCAATACTTGAGACCTCCACGTGCCAATATTTAACTCATTCCGCTTTCACACCATCACCATTAAGTACTGTCAGAAAGGGTTGCTCAGTAAGTCAGTCACTTATGGAATAAGTGGCAGGGTAAGAGACAGTCCAAGTCTATTTAGATCAATTTTGCACTGCAGTGTTATTATAATGCAGTAGCTACAGAATTGAAAGACCCTTAATGTCAGTACTTCATTCTTTTTTAATCGTTAAACAATATTCCATTGGATGGATATATACATATCCAATGTATACATGAAGAAATAACTATTCAGACCTCAGGCCATTTTAAAATTAGGTTGTCTTTTTTATTTATTTATTTTTTTTTGAGATGGAGTCTGCAATTCTCCTGCCTCAGCCTCCCAAGTAGCTGGGATTACAGGCATGAGCCATCACACCCAGCTAATTTTGTATTTTTAGTAGAGATGGGGTTTCACCATGTTGTTCAGACTGGTCCCAAATTCCTGACGTCAAGTGATCCACCCACCTCTGCCTCCCAAAGTGCTGCGATTACAGGCACGAGCCACTGCATCTGACCTCTTATTTCAATTTTATTGATTGCTGTGTCTATCATAGTATCACACTGTCTTGATTATTGTAGTTCTTTATGGGAAGGAGTATTTTAATAGCCTTTTAGATAGCTGCGGATATTCTTGAGGATGAGGACACGAAAATTGGATGAGTAGTAGTTTCCTAAAGGTTAACTATAATGTAGACTCTGAAACCTCATAAACAAACCTTTTCTACTATGTTAGATCTTTCACTTATGCATTATTTTGTAATACTATGCATTGGCCATTCCGAAAATACTGGTTTAGTTATGCAGATCTTCGAAACACTGACACATCTCATTATACACTAATCATTTTTGGCCTGGCACGGTGGCTCATGCTTGTAATCCCAGCACTTTGGGAAGCCGAGGCAGGCAGATCACCTGAGGTCAGGAGTTCATGACCAGCCTGGCCAACATGGTGAAACCCCGTCTCTACTAAAAGCACAAAAATTAGCTGGGCATGGCAGCTCATGCCTGCAATCCCAGCTACTTGGGAGGCTGAGGCAGCAGAATCACTTGAACCTGGGAGGCGGGGGTTGCAGTGAGTGGAGATCACGCTACTGTACTCCAGCCTTGGCATCAAGAGCAAAGATCCGTATCAAAAAAAAATTTTTTTTTTTTTTAAATATCAACACTACTGATTTCATTAGGAAAGTATTAGGAAGCTATAGTGCTACTGGTGTTAAAGGCAAGTTTTCCAAAATTCTAATTTTCACTTGATTCATGGTAAGGTTCTGGCAGTTTTACCCATCACTGCTTTTACTCCATCAATACAACTCTCAATATAGTGAAAAAGGCGAACAATATCTTAGTATTATAAGAAGTTTTGACCTTATCTTACGTACCCCTTGACATTGTCCTGGGGAGACCCTCAGGGGTCTGTGACCCACCATGAGCACCACTGACCTAATTAATAACAGACCCAGGCAATGACCATCAAAAAGACAAGCAGGCATGTGTTTCCCAACAGAATGATATACCCCCACCAATGAAGCATTCTTACCAAAAATTCAGTACTGAATCTATCAGGCCTTTAGACCTAACTAACAACTAGTTTATGACACATGCAGGAAACAATCAGCAAAATCTCAAATGTAGTAAACTTTTCAGGACAAGTAAGTTGGTTCTTCAAAACATAAGCTGGGGGCAAAGATGAGACAGAAAACCTACACACTAAGAGACTTTATAACAAGCGATTGTTGGCCGGGTGCAATGGCTCGTGCCTAAAATCCCAGCACTTTGGGAGGTGAAGGCGGAGGCAGGCGGATCACTTGAGGTCAGGAGTCAGAGACCAGCTTGGCCAACATGGTGAAACCTCGTCTCTACTAAAAATACAAAAATTAGCCTGGTGTGGCAGCATGTGCCTGTAGTCCCAGCTACTTGGGAGGCTAAGTCAGGAGAACCACTTGAACCCGGGAAGCGAAGGTTATCACTCCACTGTACTTCAGCTTGGGCAACAGAGCAAGACTGTCTCCAATAAAAAAACAAAACAAGCCAGCAACTGCAATGTATGGACGTTCTGTGTCCTAATACAAATTACTTAAAACAAATTTTTTTAGAACAATGATTATATGTTTGACAATAGTTTTGGTTAAACTTTCAGGTGTAATAATGTTAAATTTCTTCATATTTAAGAAACGTATACTGACACTTATAATTACAATGAAAGAAAAATTCTGCAATGCAGGATTACACAGAAATTCCAAGGGAAATACAAGGAGAGGGCCTAATGTTGGTTTGGACAGCACATGAAGAAAGTGCTCTGTTCATTGGTGTTATCTACTGTTAGCCTGAAGTGTGTGCTTTTTCTGAAGAACAATGTGGAATCATGGGCCCCAGGAACAGAACTCTGCTTTAAGGAGTTTCCAAAGAAGTCAGAAAAAGAAAATCATATTCTAGAAAGGACCAGAGCCTCAGCCTGGAATTTTCTTGAGAAAAAGCTCACAGATTATTTGGAACCTTTAAATACAGGTGCCTTGCTGACACCCAGCTAGGAAGCAATAAGATCAGATATGCTAAATAAGGAGACATTCAAAAACCCCTGTTGTGTAGACCCATCATTTTCTGTAAATAATTACTTGATCTTTCTTTAAAGTGATAAATAGCCATTTGTTGAGTATTCTTGCTTTGACCGTCTACTTAAGCATATAAGACTACAACATTACGACCTATTTTTCAAGAGGAAGTCTGGTATGGAAGAACACTTTGTCATTCAGACTTTTTTTCTTATAGTGTGCCCATCACAAACCAGGCAGCAAGCAAGGTATTGGGTGCTCCTCATCCGGTGAAGTCTCGAGGGTCCCTTCCCTCTGTGAAGCATATAATCTAGTGGGGTAGGCTGCTAGCTACTAACTATGAAAGCAACATAGTCTGACTTGAGAGTGGGGAAAGTGGAACAAGGGAGTAATTTTTATATTTTTCTTCATATTTAAAAACATTTTCTAAACAATCCAATATAATCTTTTCTATAATTTCCAATACAATCAACATGTATTACTTGTAAAATAATGGCATACATATATCGACACACTGAAGAAGGTATACTATTAGAAAACTTTTGCAGAAAATAATTCCACATTTTTTTTTTTTGAGATGGAGCTTTGCTCTGTCACCCAGGCTGGAGTGCAGTGGCAGCGATCTCTGCTAACTGCAACCTCTGCCTCCTGGGTTCAAGCAATTCTCCTGCCTCAGCCTCTTGAGTAGCTGGGACTACAGGCATGTGCCACCAACCACAGATAATTTTTTATTTTTAGTAGAGATGGGGTTTCACCATGTTGGCCAGGCTGGTCTCAAACTCCTGACCTCAGATGATTCCTTGGCTTCCCAAAGTGTTGGGATTACAGGCGTGAGCCACTGCACCTGGCCGAGAATTCCACATTTTAAGACTATGGTAAAAGAGTTTTATTCTCTTCAGTAAGATGAGGTTGAGAATAAAAAATTAGAGATTAAGCAAACGACACTTTTACATCACAGGGTAATAATAATAAACTTCAATAATCTAAAAAAAAATACTTATTGGGGATGAAAAATGTGGTTTACAAGTAAACTGCTACTTTCTAGACTTAACCCAAGAAGTTAATGGAGTAGGTGTGTTTCAGTAAGTAACAGGAAATGGTACAGAAACCACCAATGGTCATCATGATTGAGTCAATATAGCACATAATTTACAGCACAGATGAGGCTGGGTGCAGCAAGTTCATGCCTGCAATTCCAGCACTTTGGGAGGCTCAGGCGAGAGGATCACTTGAGCCCAGGAATTTGAGACCAGCCTGGGCAACACAGCAAGACCCCATCTCTACAAAATACATATTTAAAATTAGCTGGGTGTTGACCAGGTATGGTGGCTCAAGCCTATAATCTCAGCATTTGGGCAGCCAGGGGAGGCAGATCACTTGAGGTCCGGAGTTTGAGACCAGCCTGGTCAACAAGATAAAACCTTGTCTCTACTGAAAATACAAAAATTAGCCAGGCATTATGGTAGGTACCTGTAATCTCAGCTACTTGGGAGGCTGAGGCATGACAATTGCTTGAACCAGGGAGGTAGAGGTTGCAGTGAGCCAAGATTATGCCACTGTCTGGCCTGGGCAACAGAGTGAGACTCCAACTCATAGAACAAAATAAATAAATAAATAAATAAATAAATAAATAAATAAATAAATAAATAAAATAAAATTAGCTACGTGTGGTGGTGCATGCCTGTGGTCCCACCTAATCAAGTGGCAGTGGCAGGAGGATCGCTTGAGCCCAGGAGTTTATGGCTGCAGTGAGCTATGATCACGCTACTACACTCCAGCCTGGGCAACAGAGCAAGAGCTTGTCTCTTATTTTTTTTTCTGAGACAGGATCTCACTCTGTTGCCCAGGTTGGAAAGCAGTGGCATGATTTCAGCTCACTGCTGCCTCCATCTCCTAGGCTCAAGTGATCCTCCTACCTGTCTCCCAAGTAGCTAGAACTATATACAGGTGCATACCACCACATCCAGCTTTTTTTTTTTTTTTTAATGGAGTCTCACACTGTTGCCCAGGCTGGAGTGCAATGGCATGATCTCGGCTCACTGCAACCTCCTCCTCCCGGGTTCAAGTGATTCTCCTGCCCCAGCCTCCCAAGTAGCTGGGATTACAGGCACTTGATGCCACGCCCAGCTATTTTTTTGTATTTTTAGTAGAGACGGGGTTTCACTATGTTGGTCAGGCTGCTCTCAAACTCCTGACCTTGTGATCCGCCCACCTTGGCCTCCCAAAGTGCCGGGATTACAGGCGTGAGCCACCGCGCCGGCCTGATTTTCGTATTTTTAAAGTAGAGATAGGATTTTGCCATGTTGCCCAGGCTGGTCTCAAACTCCTGAGCCCAAGTGATCCACCTGCCTTGGCCTCCTGAAGTGCTGGGATTACAGGCGTGAACCACCATGCCACACCGAGACAAACAAAACAAAACAAAAACAGTATAGATGAAAGGCAGCCAGCGTGGGTTCAAATCCTATCATTGCTACTTATTAAATAAATGTAAGAATCTTAGGAACGTTACTTTACCTCTCTAACACTTTGATTTACAAATCTGCAAAACAGGATAATAACACCTATTTCTTTATAACATTGTTATAAGGATTAAATAGGTTAATATATGTGAAATACTTAGAGTAATGTCTGGCATGTAGTAGGCACTAAATAAGTGTTAGCAGCCAGGCGCAGTGGTAAGAAAAAGTGTAGCTACTATTATAATCCTGTGAAAATAAAATCAATAGACAGCCCATATTGCCCTTTTTTGGCCTAACAAAAAACAGATTTCTAAGAAGACAGTAAGAAATGAGTATTAATTTAAACATTGTACAAGATAGGATATCAAAAGCATAGGTATATAAACAGTTCATTTAAAAAAACTGATACTCAAATTGATACCCTGAAAATGTCAGATTTTTCAGAATGATTAAACTCACTAAACATCTGTAAACAATAATAAATTTATTTCATTTCTTTTAAAGATTTAATGATATACAAAATGTATATAATATCTTTAGTAATACACTTTTTTTCTCCCCACCCCAATCAATATTAAACACTATTTAAACAGCTTATCATCTCTTGCCTTGTCTGTATCTATGAGATACACTACTGAGTACAAATAAGCTTTATACTGCTCCCTTCCAAATAAAAATTAAAATTAGTACCAAGGAAACAAAAAGAAAAAAAAAGGAAAAAAAATTAAAGCATAAAACTTGGATGAAAAGCTTTTCTTGTTATTGTTGAATATTCAACAATATCTGGGGTTGTTAAATTACATTTTATTGGCATAAGGTTGCACTGCAATCTGCCAGTATCACATAATGATAATCCAACTGAATTAATTTCTTAAGTACCACAAACAGCATTCATGTTCAAATGTTCCAACACAATTTTAAATATATGCAAGAGTTCATGTTTACATTCTGATTTGATATAACAATCAATAAAATCTTTGGAGAAGTAAGTTCTGTGTTGTCACTATTGATATAAATAGAGAAAAAGTACTTTAACTTTCCTCACAAGGTAACTTCCCTTGATGAGTGAGTTAGATTTCTCCTTTTATAATTTAGGTTATATATCTGTTTACCATGGCTTTCTTCTACTTAACAGTGACTTGATAAAACAATGTTTAAAAAACCCAATTAACACTTTCACACAATTTGGGTTCTATTTAACAAAAAACTGGCTCTATCTTTAAATATGGAGCCTAACCCTGATTCATAAATACCGTCCCTCTTGAAAATGGTCTTTAGTTCAGGCTTCTTATACCTCTGTGAACCTAGAATTAGAACAAGTCATTTCACTTCCCGTGCCCAGTAAGCATCTAGCTGGGAACCAGTGACATCATCACTGAACGCACTAAATACACTGAGGAAAATTTTGACTGCCATTTAACCAAAAGGCTGAGTGATTTCTTCATTTCCCTACTTGAATGGCAACAAACCAGCTGCCAATAAAGTCTGCATGGACATCTACCTTTGGTTAATGGTATTGTACCACATAAGAGAGAGCATCACCCTCATCAGAACAAAGTCAAATGAGATACTCTGCTATATAAAGAGCCCTTTAAAAAGTTATAAATACTAATTATCATTACCTTTAAAATTTCTCAGCTGCCAGCTCTATCCTATAGGGAATTTCTGACTGATTAGTTTAATCAGGTCAAAAGAATATTGACCTTTTAACAGTGCTGGAGTCAGCAAATTCAACTTGCATACACCTTTCTATATCACCAAACAATTTCCTCCTGAGGGAAAAGTGACACAGTAACATTTCTATGAGGTGCAGGCAAAACCAATGATTCAGTAATATTAATATTATAACATCAGACGAACAGAATTAGTTGATTCTGATTCTTTGGTGGAATTTCCAGGCTGAAGATTCAAATCTGAAGGCTCATCCTGAGGAAATATAATTTTATCAGGCGTATAATCATTCCTCTTCAGATCTACATTGAACACCCAAAATAATTAAAAAAAAAAAAAAAAAGAGAGAGAGAAAAGAAAAAAGTTAGTATTTCTTAGAAATGGAGAATTAGGAACATTTTTTTTTCTTTTCTTTTTGAGATGGAGTTTTGCTCTTGTTGCCCAAGTTGGAGTACAATGGTGCGATCTCAGCTCACCGCAACCCCCACCTCCCAGGTTCAAGCGATTCTCCTACCTCAGCCTCCCGAATAGCTGGGATTACAGGCATGCACCACCATGCCCGGCTAATTTTTTGTATTTTTAGTAGAGACAGGGTTTCGCCATGTTGGTCAGGCTGGTCTCGAACTCCCGTCCTCAGGTGATCCACCTGCCTCGGCCTTCCAAAGTGCTGGGATTATAGGTGTGAGCCACTGTGCCCGGCTGAATTAGGAATATTTTCTAATCAATTTTTCTCCAAACATGTCAGACTTGTTTTCCATCAGGCTGTTATAAATTCAGTAGTCACCAAATTTATACACATAAAAATGAGGTCAGTCATTCATTCAACAAATAATTACATATTGACCATAAGTCAGAAACTCATGTAGGCGTGGGAATGTAGCAGTGAACAAACCAGACAAGATCCCTGACTTCAGTGAGTTTATGTTCTAGTGGGTGACAAAAAAATAAGCAAATAGAAAAATAACAGAATTATAAGCAGTAAAAAGTGCCTTGAAGGCAGGGTGCAGTGGCTCATGCCTATAATCCCAGCACTTTGAAAGGCCGAGGTGGGAGAATCATTTGAGGTCAGGAGTTCAAGAGCAGCCTGGCCAACATGGTGAAGTCTCTCATCTCTACAAAAAATACACAAATTAGCCAGGTGTGGTGGTGTGTCCTGTTGTCCCACCTACTCAGAAGGCTGAGGTGAGAGGACTGTTTGAGCCCCAGGAGGCAGAGATTGCAATGACCCAAGATCATGCCACTGCACTTCAGCCTGGGCGGCAGAGTGAGATCCTGTCTCAAAACAAAAATAAAGTAAGTGCTCTGAAGAAAATAGTGTAGTGATTTATAGTGAGGGACAGATAGAAAATGGTACAGGGTGATTCTTTCAAACAGGTCTGGGCAGGAAAGCCAGAGGAAGAGATTTGAGTAAATACCTGAATATTGAGAAGTGAACTATCAAAGCTCTAGGAGGAGTGTTCTAGGCAGAGGGAGGGTTAACTGCAAAGACTGTCAGAAGGAAATGGACTTAGCGTGCTTTGAGAATGGTAAGAAGACAGGGTGGCTTCTGCAAGGTGAATGAGAGGAAAACGAGTAGAAATTGAGCTCAAGCAGCAGTTAATGGTCCAAGATTGTCAGCTACAGCTTGTGGGCCAAATCTGGCCTGCTGCCTGTTTTTGTAAGTAGTTTTACTGGAATGCAGTTACACTCATTTGTTACAGTCTATGGTTATTTCCGCACCACGATGGTAGAACTAGGTAGCTGGGACAGACCACATGGCCCTACAAAGCCTAAAATATTTGCTACCTTGCCCTTTACAAAAGTTTACTGATCTTTATTTAAAAGATACAAGCTATGATGAGAAGTACAGATACAATACAAATCCACTGGAAGGTTTTAAGCAGTCTCAAGAGAGAAACATCATCAGATTTGTTTCAAGAACTATTCTGATGACTATGAAAAGTCTTGTGAGATAATGGGTGGCAGCCGTCCAGGAAACAAGGTGCTAGCCATGAAGACAGAGAAGAGCAGATGAATTCTAGGGAGATTTCAGAATTAGAACAGACAGAATTTGATGAATTGGCTATGAAGGGCAAGGGAAAAGAAGAATTGGATAGCTTTAGGTTTTGGGCTTGAGCAATTGGGTAACCATTAATGAGATGGGGAAACAGAGTTCTATGTAGGGTGGGAGATGTAAATCAAGAATTTTGGATTGGACACATTACTAAAGATGCTTTATAGCAAGTCTGCCCGATCCTCGGCCCACAGGCCACATGCAGCCCAACACAAATTCATAAACTTTCTTACAACGTGATGGCATTTTTTGCAATTTTTTTTAAAAGCTCATCAGCTATAGTAGTGATAGTGTATTTTATGTGTGGTCCAAGACAATTCTTCTTTTTTCTTAGATAAGGTCTTGTTGTTGCCCAGGCAGAAGTACAGTGGCATGATCTCGGCTCACTGAAACCTCCACCTCCCGGGTTCAAGTGATTCTTGTGCCTCAGCCTCACCAAGTAGCTGGGATTACAGGCCTGTGACACCACACATGGCCAATTTTTATATTTTTAGCAGAGACTGGGTTTTGCCATATTGGCAAAGCTGGTTTTGAACTCCTGGCCTCAAGTGATCTGCCCACTTCGGCCTCCCAAAGTGCTGAGGTTATAAACATGAGCCATGGTGCCTGCCCAACAATTTTTCTTCCAATTTGGCCCAGGGAAGCCAAACGGTTGGACCCCTCTGCTTCAGCCTGGGTGGCAGAGTGAGACCCTGTCTCAAAAAATAAAATAAAATAAAATAGTATCCAAGTAGAAATATAGGTAGCTGAACAGAAACGGGAGCTTGGGAAATAAGTCTCCAGATAAATTTGCTATGATCAGTATATAACCATATTTATAGGTATGGGATAGGAAGAAATCACTTAAGAAGTTAGGACATATATGAAAATAGTTGCAGAACTGGAAATAATGCAGTAATATCAACATTATAAACTAACCAAATCAAGCATAAACATATATAGTATGTTTCTTTTTATTGCCTCAAAAAAAAAGATACATGTGCAGAACATGCAGGTTTGTTACATAGGTATATGTGTGCCATGGTGTAAACCCTTATATTTTTATCTCCATATAAAACATAACTGATACTCAGAATATAAACTAATTTTTTATTTTTTTAAAAATAAAAATATTTGACCTCACTGAGTCATAAACTGTTAATTTTAATCTAAGAAACAGCCTATATTAAATAATCCAAACACATATTTGCAAATACATGAATTATTTTTGATAAATTTTAAATTCAAGACTATGTCAGTATGGCTTTAGGGAATACAAGCTAATCTGCAATTACTGTACAAAGAACAGTGGAAACACAATTATAGCTCATCTTAATTATGTTGTTAACTAGTAAGTGTATCAATGAGCAAGTCATCTCAACTTTAATTATATAATCCAGAAAATGAAGGATCTGGGCCAGATTGCTTTTTTTTTTTTGAGATGGAGTCTCACTCTTGTCTCGCAGTGGTGTGATCTCTGCTCACTGCAACCTCTGCCTCTAGGATTCCAGCAATTTGCCTGCCTCAGCCTCCCAAGTAGCTGGGATTACAGGCACCCACCACCACGCCCGGCTAATTTTTTTATTTTTAGTAGAGACAGGATTTCACTATGTTGGCCAGGCTGGTCTCGAATTCCTGACCTCAAGTGATCTGCCCTCCTCGGCCTCCCAAAGTGCTGGGATTACAGGGATGAGCCACCGTGCTGGCTTAAAAAATGGAAACTGTTTAGATTTAAAACAAAATCAAGAACCTAATTGTATGCTGTCTACAAGAAACCCACCTTAAACATAATTATATACAGATGTGTATGTGTATGTTTTGAAAAAAAGATTGGCTAAGGTATATGATGAAAACCTTAATCAAAAGATAGTTGGAGTGGTTAGAAAAAGCATACCTCAAAATAAGGAAAATTACCATGATATTATTAATACACAATGATAAAATAATCAATTCACCAAGAAGACATTAACAATAGTAAATGTGTATGCATCTAAGAACAACGCCTCAAAACACATGAAGGAAAAACTGATAGTACTGAAAAGCAAGACAGACAAATCCAATTATACTTGGAGACCTCCTTTCTAGTTAATCAATAGAACTAATACACAGAAACCAGCAAGGATATAAGAAATCTGAACACTAGCAACAAACTTTCCTTAATTAATATTTACAGAATACTCCATCCAACAATAGCAGAATATATATATTACTTTCCAAAGCACATGGAATGATCAGAGACCATAAACTTTTTTTTTTTTTTTTTTTTTTTTTGAGACAGAGTCTTGCTCTGTCGCCCAGGCTGGAGTGCAGTGGTGCGATCTTGGCTCATTGCAACCTCTGTCTCCCAGGTCCCAGTGATTCTCCTGCCTTCGCCTACTGAGTAGCTGGGATTACAGGCACCCACCACCACATCCAGCTAATTTTTGTATTTTTTAGTAGAGATGGGGTTTCACTGTGTTGGCCAGGTTGGTCTCGACCTCCTGACTTCAGGTGATCCACCCACCTCGGCCTCCCAAAGTGCTGGGATTACAGGTGTGAGCCACCAAACCCAGCTCCATAAACCTGTAAGGTTAAAAAAAATTTAATTGAAATAGTACAAAGTATGTTTCTTTTATAATAGAATTAAGTAAGATATCAATAAAAGACATTTGGAAAACTTAAAAGTAAGAACTAAACAAGACACTTCTAAACAATCCATACATTGAAGAGGAAATAACAACTGAAATTATAACTATTTTAAAGTAAATAAAAACGAAAATAAAATATACCCAAATTTGAGGGATGGAGCTAAAACAATGCTTAGAGGGAAAACTATAGCACTAAATCTCTTGTTAGAAATACAGATCTGAGGCCAGGTGTGGTGGCTCATGCCTGTAATCCCAGCACTTTGGGAGGCTGAGGCAGGCAGATCACGAGGTCAAGAGATCAAGACCATCCTGGCCAACATGGTGAAATCCTGACTCTACTAAAAATACAAAATTAGCTGGGTGTGGTGGCATGCACCTATAGTGCCAGCTACTCAAGAGGCTGAGGCAGGAGAATCGTTTGAACCTGGGAGGTGGAGGGTGCAGTGAGCAGAGATTACGCCACTGCACTCCAGCCTGGCGACACAGTGAGACTCCATCTCAAAAATAAATAAATAAATAAATAAAATAAAGATCTGAGAATCAATAATCTAAGTTTCTACTTTAATAAACTAGAAAAAGAACAAACTAAACCTAAAGCGAGTATAAACATGGAAATAATAAAAAGAATAAATCAAATAAATTTAAAACAGAAAAGCAATAGAGTAAAACAATAAAAACAAAAACTGATTCTTTGAAGGTATCAATAACACTGGTAAACCTCTAGCCAGGCTGATCAAGAAACAAACAGCACAGACACAAACTGCGATAGGGAAAAAGAGGATTTGCCACAGACCTAACGGGTATTAAAAAGATAGTAAGGTAACAGCATAAATAACTTTATGCCACCAAATTTGACAATTAAAAAGAAACAGACCAATTCCTTAAAAGACACAGACTACCAAAACTCACTCAAGAAGAATTTGATAATCAAAAGTCCTATCCGCATTAAAGAAATTAAATGCTTAGTTTTAAGACCATGTGACAAAGAAAATTTCAGGCCAAGATGGTTTGACTGGACAATCCTATCAAACATTTATGGTAGGGACAATATCAATTCTATACAATCTATTCCCGAAAATAGAACCTTTAAAATAAGTATTATCCTAATACTAAAAGAAAACAAACATAGTGCCCCATAAAACAAACCTACCACAGACCAATATTCTTCATGAACACAGATGCAAAATCCTCAACATATTATTAAAAACTGAATCTAACAATAAATAAAAAAGATATTTATCACAACAAAATGTGGTTTGTCCTAGGAATGCAAGACTGGCTCAACATTAAAAAAATAAATTGATGTAATACACTATATTAACCTATTAAAGGAGAAAAACCACATGATCATACCAAAAGATGCAGGAAAAAACCATCTGACGAAATTCAATATCCATTCAAGACAAACATTCTCAAGAAACAAGGAGTAGAAGGAAATTTCTTTGGCCTTATAAAGTGCATCTACAAAATCCTTATGGTTAACATCATCTTAATGGTGAAAAGACAGAATGCTTTCCCTTAACATCAGAAACAAAGCAAATATGTTGACTCTCACTACACGCATTCTATACCGTGCTGGAAATCCTTGCCGGTGCAAAAAGGAAAAAAAAAAAAGATACTACAGGTTGAAAAGAAACTGTCTTTACTGTCTACACAAAAAAATCCCGAGAAGTCTATTACGAAAAGTTCCTAAAAAAGGGAGTTAAGCAAGGTTGCAGAGACATAAGCTCAAAAAAAAAAAAAAGGTATTTCTGTATACTAGCAATAAATAAAAAACAAATTTAAAAAAATAGTACCATTTACATACCTAATAATGCTTATTATATGGCTGGGACTAAATATCTCACAAAACCAACTCGTTAAGTCCTCAAAAAATCCTTGGTGATGGAGGTATTCTCTGGAGCCATGCATACTGGCTCTCAAGTCTAAGCTCCTAACTACTACATTACTGGTCATACAAAGTGGGACTTTCAAAAATACACAAGGGCTGGGCATAGTGGCTCATGCCTGTAATCCTACACTTTGTGAGGCCGAGGCAGGTGGATCGCTTAAGCCCAGGAATTTGAGACCCGCCTGGGTGACATGGCAAAACCCCATCTCTACAAAAAAAAAAAAAGAAAAATTAGCCAGGTGTTGTGGCACATGCCTGTAGTCCCAGCTACGTGGGAGGCTGAGGTGGGAGGATAACTTGAGCCTGGGAGGTGGAAGTTGCAGTGAGCTGAGATCGCACCACTGAACTCGAGCCTGAGCAACAGAGTGAGACCCTGTCTCAAAAACAAACAAACAGCTCAAGGGTGAGCCCCAGGCATGTGTAATTTTTTTAAAAATTTAATTTTTAAAAGAGACAGGGTCTCACTATGTTGCCCAGGCTGAAGAAGGTACTACAGCTTTGAACTCCTGAGCTCAAGCGATCCTCTGGTATCAGCCTCCTGAGTAGCTGGGACTACAGGCATGTGTCACTGCTCCTGGCAGGGTAATTTTTTTTGAAGTTCCACAGGGGACTATGATGCACATCAAAGAGAGAGAACCACGGGTTTGTGCTTTAACTTATGATTAAATAATAACTTGTAATTCACCACATACAAAGATGATGTTAATATCATGAGACAATATATTTACAGTTCCTGTTTCTGCTTGATCAAACAGCCTTTTCTCAATTCTTCCGCAAGGCTAACTTGAAAGTCTATTCATTCTCCAAGTAAAGGCAAATATGTTAGTTTCCCAGGATCATTCCCTGACCTGGGTTTGAGTTAAGGGACCTGCTTACATGTTCTATAGCACTCTGTTCTGTTTTTTTGTCTCTCTTAGCATTTATCGGTCCTGTAACTCCCTGCTAGTCTTGTCAATATTCAACATTAGGCTAAACTCCATGAGGGCAGGGACATACCTGTCTGGTTCGATATTCTACTTTCAACACCTAGCACAATTCCTGGCATTCTGCAGACACATAATACATTAAATGAATGAACTTTGTATAAAGAAAGAAAGAAAACACAGATTCATTTATAACCAACAATATGTATTTGCAAAGGCGCTGCTGAAGCTGGAACAATTAAGAGACCATTACATTAAACCTTTGTACCTCTGGCCTTATGAGGTACTGTAGAAACCAAGTTTCGTTAACAATTTATATGCTATATAACTGATTAAGAAATTTTTTACCTGGAAGTTTAAGTTTTCTACAGCAAGAATTACAGTGATGTTTTGCTCTGAAGTTTTTAATTGCATCTTCTCCTAGATTTGCTGGGCCAAAAACCATATCACAGGATCTGCAGAATTGGTAATTAAAACAAAAACAACAACAACAAAAAAAGGGACAGTTTACGCAGGTACAAATGTAAAATGTGAAATTATGCCTTAATGAAATAGTTAAAACTTATTACCTCTTTTCTTCTGCTTTTATCACAGATGGGTCAGTCAAATTTTCACCAACACCTTTGTATATGTATATAAAAAAGACAAATAATTTACATTATATAATTGACATAAACACTGACATCTGCATAATAAAAATCATCTTAAGAGATGTTATAGTATCGCCAATCATTATGTTAAACTATTCAAAGGAGTGTAGTTCTTCTCTTTTGATATTTCATAACTTGATTTATGACCCTGGCATTCTACCAGGGAGAGGCATAGCTCCTTGTAATGTGAATAAGAGTTAAACATCAGAGTTGGTAGGTAGGCATATAAGTTCCTTATCCTACAGTGCCAAGTATGCAAATACCTCCTGGTAAAAGGTCTGGTCAATCTGTCCTTGTTTCATCTTAGTTAGCAAAAAACAATTTGGTACATAAAGGAATAATCCATAGGACTTTAAGTGTTTGGGATTGGCCAGGCGCAGTGGCTCCGCCTGTAATCACAGCACTGTGGGCGGCCGAGGTGGGTGGATCACCTGAGGTCAGAAGTTTGAGACCAGCCTGACCAACATGGTGAAACCTCATCTCTACTAAAAATACAAAAAAAAAGTTAGCCGGGCGTAGTGGGGAGCGCCTGTAGTTCCAGTTCCTTTGGGGAGGCTGAAATGGGAGAATTGCTTGAACCCAGGAGGCGGAGGTTGCAGTGAGCCGAAACTGTACTACTGCACTTCAGCCTGGGCAACGGAGTGAGATTCGTCTCAAAAAAAAAGTGTTTGGGATTTAAGGGAAAAAAACACACACATTAATACATATCACATTTTCTTGCAAAACATTCATGTAACATAAAGAGTAAGATTGTGAAAATCTTTCTTCACCTCCAACCCTCTCCAGAAGTATTATGATTAAATCCTTCCAGTCTCTTATATATTCATGTGTGTATATATAAACACATACACACACACACACTAACACCTACTGATATTTTGAATAATCAGAAATATTTAACCCATTAGAACAAAATTTAATAAAATGGTTTAATTTCACAAAAGGAAAAACCAGAATTAAAACATGATACTATTTTCCATCCAATAGAATGGCAAACATTAAGAATATTCAATACTGGAAAGACTGTAGAGAAGCGGGAACTTCCATAGAATGCTGAGTATGATTTCTGATAAGCTTTTGGGAAAATAATCCGGCAGTTGTTATTAAAATTAAAATTGGGCTGGGCGCGGTGGCTCACACCTGTAATCCCAGCACTTTGGGATGCCGAGGTGGGCGGATCACAAGGTCAGGAGATCGAGACCGTCTTGGCGAACATGGTGAAACCCCGTCTCTACTAAAAAATACAAAAAACTAGCTGGGCGTGGTGGCGGGCGCCTGTCGTCCCAGCTACACGGGAGGCTGAGGCAGGAGAATGGCGTAAACCCGGGAGGTGGAGAATTTCACCTTAGCAATATTTTAACAAATTTACCTTGTAAATCAAGTACCAGTAACTCTCCTCTTGTATATTCATAAGTCCAGTGGCTAAAGGCTAACATGATCTCTTCCAGAGTATTAGTTGGAATAATCTCATCTCCATTATTATTGTTGTATTTTCTAAACTCTCCAGTCATACATTCTTCCACAGCAAACCATTGTCCTGCTGAATGGCAATACAGCAGGAAAACTTCAAGGAACCTTATAAAAAATAGTTACAAATATTACTAGCAGTTTTGTTAATAAAATTCTAAATGATCTACAAAATGGATAATTAAATATTCAATATCAAAAATGAAGGTCAAAAGGGACTGCTATCCATATAATAAAAGATCCCAGAAAAAAAATTAAAGATTTACCTTGGAGAATATGGTATGGATTTGGGTTTCATTTGATTAAAGGCAAATGTAAGCTTTTGTGCTGCTCTCTGTTGTTGAATTTCCTGTAAAAGTGGGGTGGGGAGAACCCTTGTTTAATATTTAAACTAAGATTATATTTGGCTTATTGATATTTCAGAAGTTAAAATATAAAGCTTAAATTATGTTCCACTATTAAACATTCACTGACACTTACTCTCAGACAGAGATGCAGAACTGTATCTTCTTTATAAATACTTGACCATGTATTAACCACCTCTGGAAGAAAAGATTTGATAATATAAAGATGCCCTGATTTGAGGATATCATGTTCTGACCAGGTACACTGTACTTTGACAGCTCTTCGTAAACCTCCTCCCATCTCCTCTTTGCTTAAAAACTCTATTTTGGCACAGAGGCCTAGTTGTGACCAAGAAGACATGCTGTTATTTAATATGTTGGGTGAACTCTCTTCCAAACGATACACTGTGACAGGCTCCCCTGCAACATGAATGGAAACAGTTTAAGATTAAATTGTGACTTTTTAAAAACGACAAAGTAAAATAAAAATTAGCAGGCATTTTTGATTAAATAAGGAACAGAAGATAAAATGGACCAAGATGTAGTTTTATGAAAAGAAATTTAATAGCAATAGGTAAGAAATCAAGGATATTTTCATAATATCTTTGAATTCATGTGTAATGTAAGCACTTTTGAAATTCTGAGCATTTTAAAGAAAACCTTTAAAAAAGCAACTGAAATTCTACACACTTCTGAATTAAACTTAGAAGTTAGAGCTATCTGTTTCATGGACACTGTGATGTCAATTTATATACATTACTAGATACTGGATCAAGAACTTTTTAGAATTAGAATATATTGTTGCTTCTGAATATGCCAGTAATGGAGAAATTCAACACTTCTGATGCTTCCCTTCTTCTATTCAAACATACCTCACCCTTGTAGTAGTCAGATTAAGATTTTATTTGAAATTGATACTTATTAATGTAATCCCACCCACAGTCTATATTATAGCTAAAAACCATTAAAGGGTTAATTTTCACTTTTATTTATTTCTTTAATTTTTGGATTTACCTCTTGGAGGCACAGGTGTAAATGGAATGCTCTGTGATAACCTCATCAAGTTATTTCTTTCCACAGCTGCATAAAAATGAGAGAGAAATGATGAAATCTGTAAAGGTTCAAAATACTATTAAATTTTGTTTTTAATATTACTGACCTGAATAATAGTAATTTGTATCCATAGCCGGCTTAAATGGAGAAGTGAGACCTAGAATGGCAAAAACAAATGAGACCATTTAAAAAGTACTAGTGCAGCAAAAATTTTAACCTGGATATTCTCATAAAATAATTTTCAATTTCCATCGTGTAACTGTTCCTCACAAAAACAGAAAAAATTAGGGATAAAATATGTCCCCTGTGCTATATTACCCTGTTTCGTTATGCCAGATTAGTGAGAGCTGTGCATTTAGACACCCACAAGTGAAGACCACATTATGCTGCACACTATCCTAACTCCTGCCATAAACTTACTCTTCCCATACCTCCCACTCAAAAAGAAAAATCTCTCTTTGATTCTGATGTTTGGGGATTGAGGACTGTAGCCATGTAACTATTTTAGCAGGTCTACCATGAGAAGATGAATTTCTGGAATGTGAAACATACCCATCAAAAGCCCTTTCCCCATCTTTTTTTTTGTGTGTGTGGAATTGACCTTTAAATGTAGCAAGAAGACAAAGACAAGTCAAATCTGCTTTGTGCTAAGTTTCTAGAACACAAATAAAAAGAAACCTACTGTCTTGCAGGAAAAGGAAGTTAGCCAACAGTTTTAATACTGTATAATAAACATAAAAATATACTGTAAAATGTGCATATACACATACATGTGTACACATATTGTAAGACTATATAGAAGGAGTACCTAATGCCTTTTGGTTGAGAAGACGTCAAAGGCTATCTCAGAGTAAGAGAAGGGGGAAAATAGAGTATTTTGCAAGGTACTGGTGTGTAGAGGGCTTCATTTACAAAGGCATGGAAGTGTTAAAGTACATGCTACACTTGGGAAACTACACACAGTTTTGTATGAATAGGGCTAATTATATACACATCAGAATGACCTATAGAGCTTTTTGGATATACACTCACCCAGATGTCACTCCAAAATATTCTAATTCTGTAGGTATGTGTCATCACATAAATGATTCTCTACAAATGATCTGAATATGCAGCTAAGACTACAAATTAATGGGCAAGAATATAGGGGTAACTGCAGGAGGTGAAGCTACAGAAGCAAGGAATGTCAAATTGTTAAGAGGAGGCCAGGCACAGAGGCTCACAGCTGTAATCATCAACACTTTGGGAGGCTGAGATGAAAAGATTGCTCTGGGGCCAGGAGTTCAAGACCAGCCTGGATAACATGGCGAGGCCCCATATCAACAAAAAAAATTTTTTAAATTAGCCGGGCGAGGTGGCGCCCACCTGTGGTCCTAGCTACTCAGGAGGCAGAGGTGGGAGGATTGCTTGAGCCTAGGAGGTTGAGGCTGCAGTGAGCAAAGACCGTGCCACTGCACTCCAACCTGGTGACAGAGAGATCCTGCCTTGGCGGGGCGGGGACGGGCGTGGAATTAAGAGCCTAATATTGGGCAGGTGGCGGGGTGGGGGGGAATTAAGAGCCTAATAGGTTAGGGAAGAACAATGGATTTTATTAAACAACAATGGGGAAAAATGTAAAGTGGAGGAGTGACCAGATCAGATCTTTTAGAAAAATCAGGCCAGCTGCAGTGGCTCTCGCCTGTAATCTCAGCACTTTGGGAGGCCGAGGTGGGCAGATTACGAGGTCAGGAGTTAAGAGACCAGCCTGGCCAACATGGTGAAATCCCCTCTCTACAAAAAAACAACGCCAGGCGTTGTGGTGCACGCCTGTAATCCCAGCTACTCGGGAGGCTGAGGCAGGAGAATTGCCTGAACCTGGGAGGCGGAGATTGCAGTGAGCCAAGATCACACCACTGTACTCTCTACTCCAGCCTGGGCAACAGAGCAAGACTTCATCTCAGCCGGGGGTGGGGAAGAAAAATCATTTTGGTGGCAGAATAGAACATAGACAAGAAGTAAAACTACAGGCAGGGACCCCAAACTGGTATAATCACTTTGAAAACCTATTTGGTAGTAATTATCAAATGTGAACACATGCTAACTCTGACTCAGCAATTCCACTCGTAGGCATATGCCAATAATAAATATATATATGTTTATCAAACAACAAGAACAAGAATGCTTATAGCAGCAAATCATAATAACCATACAGTGGAAGCTACTGAAATGACCACCAAATAGCAGAATGGATAAGTAAATTCAATATATTCACATAAGGAAATTTTATATAGGAGTGAGAATGCACAAATTACCACTATCCACAACAATATTGATGAATTTTATAACAATATGTTAACAGGAAGAAGCAAGACACAAAACAGTATATACTGTATAATTTCATTTATATAGCCAATATGCACAAACATGCAAACACACACACACACACCCCCCCAAAAATAGGTGAAACTATTGCTTTAGGGGGAGGGACTGTAAGAAGTAGAAACAAAGGAATAGGGATATAGGCAAAATTGTTTTTAGGTGCTGATTACATGGCTATACTTACTTTGTAAGAATTTACTGAATTCTGTACTATTCTGTATGAACTATACACTTCGATAAAAGGTTGAAAAAGTAGTGGTCTAAGCTGAAAGGAGCAGTGGGATGTATAGTGGAGGATGGATTTTAGAGACACGTAGGAAGTAAATGCAATAGGACTTTGCGAGTACAAAGTCAAGGTGGTCAAGAATAACTCAGCTGACTAAAAGTTTCATTTGTTACAACAGATGGAATATTAGAAAAGGAGCAGGCTGTATAGCAGAGACCAAGTGGCGGGAGGAAGTGTGACAGTAAACAGATATCACTCACAGGGTGGTTCATGTGTTTGTGAAACATCTACAGTAAGGAAAAACTATATGAGGGAAGAACTCTTCACTACCTTGGCTTTTTCTAACTTGAAGTCTAAAATGTATTACCTAGAATAATGTGGTGTTTGCTATAACGGATCATGTAAGATTGTCATTTTTTTCACATTAAATCTACCACACAGACTCACCATTTAATGTTCCTTCTTCAGATGGCCTAAAGAAACACCAAAAAATATAGTATAAGCTGTGCTATGATATAAATTTTGGCTATCATTTAATTTTTTGATTTTATACAATTATTGTATAAAAATATTAAAGAAATTCTGATAATGATTCCCTCCGAATATCTGCCATTTCCCTTAAGCCAATCCCAATCCATAGATATATATCCATATATATACATATTTATCTCCTTATTAGTAACTTGTATCTCCAATTTATGCCTAAATATTATTAGTAGTTTGGTGCCAAATTGAAGGCTCTATACTAATAAACTATTTCATAACTTCTGTATTTGTGGAGATTCATTCCAGTACTTTAACAATACATTGAGATGACTTTGCAGGATGCTAGAAATATTTCAATAGAACTGATGAACAAAGAACTGACAGAAAAGTAAGTAGATGTCATTTTGCCTCTTAGTTTCTAATGTTGCAAAATATTTCTCCCAATGTTCACTGTATTTATTTATAACAACATATACTGGCACCAAATGGAGGTTCTTTTACTTCCAAGGATTCCAGTGTCAATTAGACA
The DNA here is from genome assembly GCF_003255815.1 of Theropithecus gelada. Classification (NCBI taxonomy): domain Eukaryota; kingdom Metazoa; phylum Chordata; class Mammalia; order Primates; family Cercopithecidae; genus Theropithecus; species Theropithecus gelada. The sequence goes on from NC_037674.1 coordinate 25,904,318, forward strand.
CACAGGTATAGCAGAAAAGAGAATAGAATGAGAATAAAGGAAAACGGGTTAGAGAGTTAGCACTTTCATTATACAGCTATGTATCCTTGCTCAGGAATGAAAGGACCAGATCCAGAAAGGACCTTCGGAGTAAATAACCTTGTCACTTTCCAGCTCCTACATTCTATGTGACCCTGTTGTTTCCTGTTGATTTTCACCTTAATAGAAACATTTTCTTACAAAAAGTATTTTGAACCTAACATCATTCCTTTGCCTGCTGCTAATCAATCACTCTTTTCTCAGCACTCAAAGGGTTGCCAATCAACTCCACCTTTATGGGTAATTATCAGGGTCAGCATTCTGCAAGACAATGTTCTGCTGTTAGAAACCAGAATTAACACCAACTTGAAGTACCTATTCTGTACTTACATCCTATGGCTTTGGTTATAAAAGAAAATATTCCTTGAAGAGGTCTGACTATAGGTGGGTCTTCCAAATGCCATTTCAGGGTCAGGAAACTCAATTTGAGCAGCTGCTTATCTGTGGCCCAGGTTTTTCTTCTCTATAGATTCAGATTTCTTTTCTTTTTTAAGACTAGGTCTCACTGTTGCCCAGGCTGGAGTGAAGTGGTACAATCATGGCTCACTACTCCTGCGCTCAAACAATCCTTCTGTCTCAAGCCTCCTCAGTAGCTGGGACCACAAGTGCACACCATTATGCCCACCTAATTTAGAGACGGGGTCTCACTATGTTTCTCAGGCTGGTCCCCAACACCTGAACTCAAGCGATCCACCCACCTTGGCCTCCCAAAGTGCTAGGATCACAGGTGTGAAGCACCATGCCTGACCCAGATTTATTTCTGATTCACAGAAGGGGGAAAAACACTGCAGAATAAAAATTTCCCCCAAATTAGCCTCTCTGCTCAAGTAATCCATATGAGAGAATAACTCTACCATGCTTCCAGTATCAGGTGCGTGTCAAAACAAGACTTGTTTTTTTTTCCCCCATATCCTTTGGAATTCTACAATACTAATTCCTAGGATGGAAACACAGAGATTATCTTAGATTCGTCTTTACCCTTATGTCTAATCTGTACCAAAAAGTTTTACCTTCTGGGGACAATAACCTGTCAGATTGCCTATAGTTTCCACTTTCGGTTTTGGATTACCACATCAGCTTTCTAGTGGATCTTCCTGTATGCAGGCTTTCTAATATATACTGTGTATTACTGCTCTAATCATCAAAGTGCTTTCCAAAAGCAGATGCAAAGTTTGATTAGAATGATGGATAGAGAAATCAAGCAAGTACAAAACTGAAGTCTCAAACTAGGTCTCTCAACAAATTTATTCAGGAATAAGTTAGAAACAGGACTAAATAATAAAATCAGAATTGCATCACTATGAGGAAGACCTTAGTAGAGTTGTAATTATAGTACAACTATACGAAAATAAATTTTAACTTATGTGTTAACCCATAATAAACTTGTTCCCCTAACCTCATCTATGTGAAGAGAGGAGATGCTAGAATAAATCATCAACACTCATAAAGAAATGTTAAAGAGATGATGCAAAGAGCAGGAAAAAAGACAACATTCAATAACTATGATACTTTTCAAGCTAATGGTGAGAAAAAGCTTACTTACATTTCTCTGTTTGATGGTCTATCTTGTAACCAATCCTTAGGTTAAAAAAAAAAACACACACACACACACAAAAACTTTAAAGACCAAAATCTCTAGATGAAGCACAACTGTTTAACTTTTTTCTTATATTTTAAGAATGAAAGGCTAAAAAATTAACATAAAGTTCTTGTTTCATAAAACAATAAATGTATTTATTATAACTGTAACTACCATAAGGCTATTCAACAAAGTGGAATAAAAAATTTTGTTATTTCCCACAACATAGTCTTTCTATTCTTTATGAATTTTTATATTGTTTGAAGACAATTCTATTCTCTTAAAATATACATTTGTGGCCAGGCGTGGTGGCTCACACCTATAATCCCAGCTCTTTGGGAGGCCAAGGTGGGTGGATCACCTGAGGTCAGGAGTTCAAGACCAGCCTGGCCAACCTGGTGAAACCCCGCTTCTACTAAAAATACAAAAATCAGCTGGGCGTGGTGGCGGGTTCCTATAATCCCAGCTACTTGGGAGGCTGAGGCAGGAGAATCACTTGAACATAGGAGGCAGAGGTTGCAGTGAGCCAAGATCGTGCCACTGCACTCCAGCCTGGGTGACAGAGTGAGACTCCATCTCCAAAAAAAAAAAAAAATATATATATATATATATATATATATACACACACACACACACACATTTGTTTCTGTGATTCTAAAAATAATATGTGACCCTTGCCAAATAAACATCAAAATATAAACAGAAACATTAAAAGCATGTAAGCTATGAATGCTCATGACATTTAGGTGTGTTTCACTGCTGCCTTTGTTGTGTGTATGTGCATATGGTTTTTATTCTGCAGTTTTATAATGTTCCTAGGTGTGGGTTTATTTTTACTTACCCACTTTGAGACTCATTCTGCCTGAATTTGAATCTTCACATATTTCATCATTTTGTAAAATTCTAAACCATTTCTAATCTCTTCATATTTTGTCTACTCTCTCAAGGCCAGTTAGATATGTCTTCCATATCTCTTTACCTTGAACATATTTTCCACCTTATTATGTAGTTTATCTTTTTTTTTACTTTAATCATCTTGTGGACAATTTATTATTATTACTTTAATCCATTTAATTACAGTTCTGTGTTGCATTCTGATCCAGTTTAGTAATTGCCCCTTCAGATGTGCCTAATCTGTTAATTATAACTCCCACTGAGTGGGGGCTTTTTTTTTTTTTTTTGAGATGGAGTTTCACTCTGAAGCCCAGGCTGGAGTGCAGTGGTGCAATCTTGCTCACTGCAACCTCCACCTCCCTGGTTCAGGAGATTCTCCTGCCTCAGCCTCCCAAGTAGCAGGATTACAGGCATGTGCCACCACACCCAGATAATTTTTGATTTTTAGTAGAGACAGTATTTTGTCATGTTGGCCAGGCTGGTCTTGAACTCCTGATCTCAAGTGATCCACCCACTTCAGCCTCCCAAAGTGCTGGGATTACTGAGCCACCACACTCAGCCCCCACTGAGTTTTTTTTTTAATTTCTAGTTTTTTCAAATTTGCCAGTCTTTTTTAATAGTATCTCCTCCTTTTCTCATGTTTTATATTTAAAACTTTTTTATGTCTATAATCACTTTAAACATACTTATTTTGTCATCTGTAACCAATAATTCCACTATCTTATCAGAAATCAAATACCGTTTATGTAAGTTGACTCCCACGAGTTCTAAATTGCCATTGTGAGGTCATCTTTGGCAAAGCTTTAATTTGTTGCAACGTTGTGCAGCTCAGGGTCAGGAAGAGTCCCTCCAGAAAGGAGGATTTGTTACTGTGAATCTCTTTAACTAACCTCTTTCCCCACTGAAATAACTTTTTTCAATAACATGATTTTAACAACATAATCTCTCTATGCCAGAACAGATATATTTTGAATGTAAGTCAATATTTTCTTGAGCAAAATTATGAGCACTGACTTATATATACTTGATTTTAAAGGAGTAATTTTTGTCTTTTCCTGAGCTTTTTGTCTTGTCAGTGTATGCTTTTAAAGGGAATTTGCAAAATCAATTATTATCGCAATTAGCTGGAAATGAGTTCATATAATTAGCTTAATTCAAACAAAGAGATTTCTGCCTTTATTCTGCATACATTTTTCTTTAAAATTCCTGATTATTCACTGTAAGAAGAAACTTTTCTGTAACTGCTACTTTGCTAAAGTCAGTTTTCTAAGAAAAATTTTTTTGAATTTTTGGTATAGTCCCAAATATCACCACTTTGTAGATCTTACCTAAAAAAGTTTAAGTTATTTAATAATATGTATCTGTTTAGTTGAAATCTACAAACCGGTATTAAAGCTGCTTTGGAATCTACTTCATGAGTGTCTTCGGCAGATGGTCTTCTACTGATTTTTTCTGCTGAAAGAAAATTTAAAAACATAAAAAAGCTATACAACTGAAGTTTTATGAATACCAACTAACCAAACACAAAGTATTCCAGGCAGAGTATAACCTTCATAAGATAACTCAAACTTTCCTCAACATGCTGAACACAACAGGTACATGAGGCCCATAAATTACTCAATTTATTTTGAGTAAACTATTGTGAAAAGGCAACAATAAATGAGAGTATGAAGTAAAAACATATTTACCTCCCTTCTGTTCCCAAGTAACCCTGACTGGGGGCAGTAAAGATAATTCATTTCTTGTATATTCTTCCTAGGATATTTGTATGTGTGTACACATACCCCTGCCAATATTTAACATAAATGGCAGGGAAATATATATGTCTTGAGGTTTTTGTTTTTTTTGAACTTTAAGCTTAGAGATTTTTTTTTTTTTTTTTTTTTTTGGAGACAGTTTCATTCTTGTTGTCCAGGCTGGAGAGCAGTGGCGCAACCTCTGCCTCCCGGGTTCAAGCAATTCTCCTGCCTCAGCCTCCAGAATAGCTGGGATTACAGGCACGTGCCACTATGCCCAGCTAATTTTGTTTTCAGTAGAGACTGGGTTTCTCCATGTTGGTCAGGCTGGTCTCAAACTCCTGACCTCAGGTGATCCACCCACCTCAGCCTCCCAAAGTGCTGGGATTACAGGAGTGAGCCACTGCGCCTAGCCAGCTTAGAGATTTTCTACAGAAGAACAGAGATTTCCAATTATCTTTTGATGCTCTCTTTATTTCATACTGGATATACAGTAATGTATTCAAACAAACTCCTACTGATGGACATTTGATCTGTTTCCAATCTCTTCCTGTGATAAACAATGCTGCAATGAATAATCCTTTTCCCCAATTTATGATAATACCTTTGTTGTCATATCTTGTTTATCTGAAATGAACTTTAGAATTAAGCCTACTTCCAAAAAAAGTCAGGACATTAAGTTACAAATCAACTTAAAGAAAGCTTACAATTTTACAGTACAATAAAGGAAAACCTCAGAATGAAGAAAGGAAAATCTCAGAACAAAATGTGTATTACAGGTGCAGAGGACAAAAAGACCAGACTGAGATATATTAGAAGACTCTGGGCAAAATGTTTTCAATATGATGAAACTGACAGAATACATTATATTCTGAATATCATGAAGAAATTTGGTTAAATATCAGAGAACCTAGAGTGTTGACCTAACCAAAACTGTAGCTATACTTGGTGGAAAAAGGTGAACAAGTGTGCGTGTGTGTGTGTTCGTTTGTTCATTCGTTCTGGGAATACAGAGTAAGAAAAGAGTTCAATTCTTCTCTTCTTTAGTGGAAGGTCAACAGACATGGCCTAAAACTGAAATATGAGGATGCTGCAATACAGGTAGGTTGAGTATCACTTACCAGAAATGCTTGGGATCAGAAGTGTTTCAGATTTCTGTTTTTCTTAAAAAAAATTTTGGAAGATTTGCACTATACTCACCCAGGAAAGCATCTGAAAATCTGAAATCTGAAATGCTCCAATGACCACTTCCTTTCAGTCAGTACTCAAAAATTTCGGATTTTGGGGCATTTCAGATTTTGGGATGCTCAACCCATATAAGCATACGAGCTCAAAAATAACATTTATGTTATCTTAAATACTGAGAATTCTTTTTCTTCCCTCCTAATCCTTCCACCATTTCTTTTTCTTTACTTTTTTTTTTTTTTTTTTTTTTTTGAGATGGAGTCTCGCTCCCATTGCACAGGCTGGAGTGCGGTGGTGCGACCTTGGCTCACTGCAACCTCCATCTTCTGGGTTCAAGCTATTCTCCTTCCTCAGCCTTCCGAGTAGCTGGGATTACAGGTGTGCAACACCACACCTGGCTAATTTTTGTATCTTTAGCAGAGATGGAGTTTCGCCATGTTAACCAAGCTGGCCTTGAACTCCTGACCTCAGGTAATCCACCCGCATCGGCCTCCCAAAGTGCTAGGATTACAGGCGTGAGCCAACCGGCCCCCTTTACTTGCTTTATTGCTCTGGCATCAGAAACAGTAACAGTCAGAATCCTTGTCTTGCTCCCCATCTTGGGCTTTCAATAGTTCACTATGAAATTTGATGCTTCGTGATAACTTTTTGTTGATATCCTTTTTGAGATTACGAATGAATACTGAATGTTAATCAGATACCTTCTCTGCAGCTGTTAAGATGATCTCATGATTTTTCTCCTTTAATCTGCTATTATCATGCATCACCATAATTATATTTTTGAATGTAAAGACAACTTTCATTCCTGGAATAAACCCAATTTGGTCATAATATGCGTTGCTGAATTCAGTATGCCAAAGAAAAATGAAAGAAGTGATGGTGAGCTGGACAATGTAGTACTATTTTTCTTAAGGAACCTTTATAATTATTCAACTTTTCAAGGATGTGCATATATAACTTTGACTTATAAAAAAATTATGATATGGAAACATCACCACAATATAGTAAATGAAAAATTAATGGTACAAGGCAACATGTATTGTCTGTGACCTTTTGTGTAAAAAATGAGAGGTATAAGATTGTACTGTCATACATGATTGTATAAGCAAGAAACTCTAAAGGGTAGACAAATAGTGGTTACATGGGGGAACAGAGTGAGAGGGAAAATTTTCAGAGTGTTTGTATTTTAATTTTGAACCAAAAATGTATTATTTTTAAAAGTTAAACTAGAAAAATATGTTGAATAAATGATGATACAGATTAAAACAGATGATACAGATGAACAGATACATCTGTAAAAGCTAAAAGTAGATTTATAAAAAGTTTTTCTATTCCATCTTTACAGAATAAACAATTTTTAAAAAAATATTCTAATAACATTCTAATGAATGCTAGGATTACGACTTATTCAAGGTTACAGTAACTATGGAAGACCAGAATTTTCATCTTCTGACTCCTGTACCATTCACTGCTCACGTGTTTGACAAACATAAAATACATTTATAAAGTGTAAATGAGTATGTTTTCTAACACTATTCACGTAGTCAAAATACTCACCTTGTTTTGAATGAAGAGGAATGGAAGTTCTGTGACAGTCAGTAAATCCAGCAAGAGAACTCACTCGTTTCAAAGTCTTTTCAGAAGTATTGTTATTCTGCAAATATTGTACATATATACAATTTGAAAACAACTGAACTAAATTTCAACACATTATTCTAAGTAGTATAAGAGTCCCTTGATCTATTTAGCTCAATATGCTTTATTCTACCTGGACACTGATGGGTATATTATAGATTATGGTTATTTTCTTCAATGCCAATTTCAAAAACTGCACCAAAACACCTTATTTGCCTACTGTTCATAAATCCATCCAAATGAATTTTTTATAATAATAAAAACTCAGGTTGAGTGTGGTAGCTCACACCTGTAATTCCAGCACTTTGGGAGGTTGAGGCGGGAGGATCATGAGGTCAAAAGATCGAGACCATCTTGGACAATATGGTGAAACCCCATCTCTACTAAAAATACAAAAATCAGCTGGGTGTGGTGGCACACGCCTGTAGTCCCAGCTACTTGGGAGGCTGAGGAAGGAGAATCGCTCGAACCCAGGAGGCAAAGGTTGCAGTGAGCCAAGATTAAGCCACTGCACTCCAGCCTGGTGGCAGAATGAGACTCAGTCTCAAGAAAAAAACAAAAAACAAAACAAAACAAAAAGCCTCATTAAAAAGTTGGAAAAATATACAAAACTGTGGAGAAAAAATGAAACCATTATGAATTCAAAGAAGCTATTATCTTACATGTATCTTGACACACTGATAACATTAATGGTGGGGGAACTATTTCCTTTTGGGGATCATGGTAACTTTCTTATTGATTTGTATGAGCTATTTATACAACAAGGTTATCTATATGCTTACTATCTGTCAAATTTCAATTTGTTTTTCAAATTTCTTTTGACTATGTTTTTTAGGTACTTAAATCTCTACATTTTCCCTTAATATTTTTCCATTATTTATGTGTTTGGAAAGCCCTGACGGCTTTACTGGCTCAATAAATACTGTTTTTTTTGTTTTTTTTTTTTGAGATGGAGTCTTGCTCTGTCTCAAAAGAAAAAAGTTGTTTAAATCAAAACACAGCTACTGCTTTTCTGCTAACTCACAGAAACTTGCAATGTCTTGCTTTATTAAGGAGTACCTACCACTAAAACATTTCCAGCACATTCCTCTTTAAGTTCATTATTAAAAAGGTGAAATCTGTGGGAAAGCTCTGATGCTTTACCTTTTCCCATTAAGAAATGTCCATTTATCCTAAGTTTTATGTCTTATCTATACCAAGTGCTTCACAATAGCAAAACAATACCACTAGAGGTGTGGCAATAATTTGTGTAAAGAAAATGTGATGAACTTAGGTTTAAATAGTTCTACATTGTAAACAGCTTTACTAAAACTTACGAAAGTCCATAAAACATTTCATTTACCTATAAAATCTACTTCAATCCTATATGGATTACAGATATTCCATAAGTCATATTGCAATAATTATAAAACCAATTTGGTAGACAGCAGTCTGTTCTTCCTACTTCCTAGTCTCATTCCTGTTTTTCTTCTTTCTCTTCTTATCATGTGTCAGCTAAGGCTACCTAAGAGAACTTGATCCATTTATTTAGCTCTCTCAGTCTAAATATGCCATAATTAAAATGGCTAGAAAACACTACGAATTACAGTCTTATGAGAGGTCCACTGAACCTACACCTATTTTCTCCATCTTGCTGACTTTCTGACTTCTGCATATACTAAAGAGAGTTTACCTCATATTTAGGCATCTCTGTATACTCCATAATCACATTTCTTACATCATTCTGCTGTTTCTATTTGAGGTAAGAAAACTGTGCAACTATTCTCAAACTTAAAGGCAAATACAGAAAGGAAAAAACCTAGGTAATCATTACACCTCAATTTGCTTATAATAACGAATTAAATTCCAAGTTATCAATATCTAGTTGATATTAATTGATTTAGTACAATACTTTAATCAAAATATATGATAATAAAAATACAAAATGTTACAATACAAAAATGCATTTGAGTCTACTTTTTATATGTAGGGGAGTAAGTAATATGGCCTGATAGCAATTACATAATTAACTTGGATCACATAAAAAGTAAATCATTCATAGAAACTCCTATGTCATTATCATTGACTTGGTTCTAGCTTTAGGAAAGGTCCTGTTTTCACTGTGTATGTCACTTAACATTTCCATAGTGTAAGTTCTTTAAGGGCTAGAGAAGCTTAACACCTTTCTAGGTGTTTTTAATTATCTTGGTGTAGCCACGTTACTACTCTTAAGGCTTTAAATAGCCACAATATATGATAGCAACATTTAAGAAATAAGACTAACTTGCAGGCAAGAAATACACCGTTTTTGCCAGCTGTCCTATATATTTTGAAACTTATTTAACAAACATTTATTGAATTATCTTGCATTTGTACATAATATACAGCTTCTTCCTGCTAGACAATAGGTTTCTAAGAGTCAGGGTCATGTTCTAATAAAACTTTTGGATCTGGGAAGAGTGAGCTCATTAAGTATTTAATCAGTGGAAAACATATGGGGAGAAGAAACTTTAGAAAACGAAATGTAGGCCGGGCACAGTGGCTCACACTTGTAATCCCAGCACTTTGGGAGGCCAAGGTGGATGGATCGCTTGAGGTCAGGAATTTGAGACTAGCCTGGACAACATGGTAAATCCTCATCTCTACTAAAAATACAGAAATTAGCCAGGCATGGTGGTGTGCACCTGTAATCCCAGCTACTCAAGAGGCTGAGGCAGGAGAATCACTTGAACCCGGGAGGTAGAGGTTGCAGTGAGCTGAGATCGTGCCACTGCACTCCAGCCTGGGTGACAGCAAGACTCCATCTCAAAAAAAAAAAAAAGAGCCGGGCGCGGTGGCTCACACCTGTAATCCCAGCACTTTGGGAGGCCGAGGCGGGCGGATCACAGCGGGCGGATCACAAGGTCAGGAGATCGAGACCACGGTGAAACCTCGTCTCTACTAAAAATACAAAAAATTAGCCGGGCCCGGTTGTGGGCGCCTGTAGTCCCAGCTACTTGGGAGGCTGAGCCAGGAGAATGGCGGGAACCCGGGAGGAGGAGCTTGCAGTGAGCCGAGATCGCGCCACTGCATTCCAGCCTGGGCCACAGAGCGAGACTCCGTCTCAAAAAAAGAAAAAAAAAAAAAAAAGAAAAGAAAAAAAAAAAAAAGAGAGAGAGAGAAATGTTAAATAGGTGATGTTTGCTATTTAATTACTATAATTATGCAAGCTATTTGTACCTTTTCATGTTCCTCAATTGTTCGTTTTTTCAAATTGAGGACAGCTTCAAATATTTGGTATCAGCATGTTAATGATGATATCTGCTACAACTGTATTTTTACTGAAAAAACGTTTAATTAAATTTTGAACTAAACATCAAGATAGTAAAATAAAAAGAACTGTGGATGTTTTAATAAGGATTTACTTACGAATAGTATTTCTTTTATCTTGTTTGATGTTTCTTTAAACCTCTGTAAATCCATGCTATCTCTGTGTCCTTTAATAGAAAAAAAGAGATTGCAATGAGAAATTTTTATTTTTCTTCACCAAAATAATGGCATTGCTTAAAGTTTATAAAAACAATAGATTTATGCTGCTTTTCAAGTACATTTGATGGCTTTGCAGTCTCCTTTAGCTCTTTTGATAAATAAAATTGAAAATTGCCAAGAAGCTGGTGAAGGTTATAGTTCTTTGTTTTTTGTTTTAATTTGAGAACAAGTCTCACTCTGTTGCCCAGGCTGGAGTGCAGTGTCATGATCTTGGCTCACTGCAACCTCTGCCTCCCGGGTTCAAGCAATTCTCCTGCCTCAGCCTCCTGAGTAGCTGCAACTACAGGTACGCGCCACCAAGCCCAGCTAATTTTTATATTTTTAGTAGAGATGGGGTTTCACCATGTTAGCCAGGCTGGTCTTGAACTCCTGACCTCGTGATCTGCCTGCCTTGGCCTCCCAAACTGCTGGGATTATAGGCCTGAGCCACTGCACCTGGCCAAGATTATAGTTAAGTTTACACTAACGTTAAAAGCCAAAGTCCTTATAAAAGAAACCAACATGTGATATGAATAAATAGCTCGAAATTTAAAAGAAACAAGGGGACCAAGCATTTTTACTATTAATAAAAAATATATAAAAGTATTACATATATACGGATAATCAACCAAAAAGGAATGATTTATTCTTATGCCTATAACTTAAACAAGAACAGAAAAAAAATATTTTGGCAATAACACTTTAATTACCTTAATGAAAACTGTTTCACACACAGAGATTGTTCAGACAACATGTTAATAAGCCCATGAATAATCTCCACATTAAGGCCAGCCAGCAAGTTATTTAGGCACTGAACATGCTGATATTTACTGCTAGGCTATATGGAATTCACTCTAGATATATAGATACATAAATTTTCCTATATGATATACATGTCGAGAAAATATATATGATATAAACATATACCCCACTGGTAATACATTAAAAAACAGGCTAAAATGCATTTTTAAAAATAAACTGGAAATTAGCTGGGTGTGGTGGCGCGTGCCTGTAATCTCAGCTACTCAGGAGGCTGAGGCAGGGGAATCGCTCGAACCCAGGAGGCAGAGGCTGCAGTGAGCCGAGATTGTGCCACTGCACTCCAGCCTGGGCGACAGAGGGAGACTCTGTCTTAAATTTTTAAAAAAGGAATACATTTAATGTAGGAAAAGTTGTATATCTATGTATCTAGAGTGAATCCCATATAGCCTAGAAGTAAATATCAACACGTTTAGTGCCTAGATAACTTCCTAGGCTGGCCTTAAAGTGGCAATTTTCCATGGGTTTATTAACATACTGTCTGAACAATCTCTATGCATGAAAGTTTTCACTAAGGTCTTTAATGTGTTACTGCCAAAATAAATACTGTCTTATTTAAGCTATCACAGGTATAAGAATAAGTCATTCCTTTTTAAAATGTTCTCCTCTGTGAATACATAAATAGGTAGACCATAAATACTAATTTTCCCAGTAGATTCCTAGATTTCCGTTGTTGTTCTGATAATAATTATTAATAGTGCACTCTTTCACTTTTAAAGTGTCTTGGTTTGGGTAAAAAAATTATATGGTTATCTATTTACAGGGCACTGTTCTTTTCCAGTTGATTCTAACCTCCCCTAGGAGGTTCTCCAACTACTTAACACTTAAGAATCACTTAAGTTTTCAACAGGAGTTGATGAAACCCAACTGAAGATATTCAAACTCAAAAGACAGAACCTAAAATTCCATCAAAGAGGTTATATGCCAAAATAACTCTTATAGCCTAAGTCAGTCTATTTCCCATACTTCTGATTTTTTTTTTTTTTTTTTCCCATTTCATTTCTAGAGACAGGGTCTCATTATATCACACACACTATAGCGCAGTTGTGTGATCATAGCCCACTGCAGCCTTGAGCTTCTGGGTGCAAGTGGTTCGCCTGCCTAAGCCTCCTGAGTAGCTGGTACTTCAGGCACATGCCACTGCGCTTGACTACTTTTAAAAATTTTTTGTAGAGACGGCGTCTTGCTATGTTGCTTAGGCTGGTCCTCAACTCCTGGGCTGAAGCAATCCTGCCTGCTCAGCCTCCCAAAGTACCAGAATCACAGGTGTCTGATTCTTTTAAAAATTTTTATAATTATACTCTATGAAAAGATACTGACTTGTAACACAGTATGTTTTTATTATTTCTAAGGTGATAATTTTTATTTCTAAGGTGAAAAGTAATATTGATATACAAATATGAATTTGCCAAACTTACCTACAAATGCTCCAAATTCTATATTATCTCCTTCTGCAGCTTTAGAGCAAACAGTTTCTTGATCTTTGGTTCCTGTTTCCAAGTGGCTTTTGCAACTTGGTTGAGATGGTGTACTAACAAAAAATTTGGTTGGTGGGGATGACAGATGTGGTATGCTATTAGATGAACTGCCTAATTTTTGATTTTTATTAAATATTTTTAAGAGTTCTACCCCATGCAGTCTCTGTCGCAGTTCTGGAGGGGAACCAGCACTTGGGAATAAGGCACCAGAAGAGGAACCAGCCTCTGGAAAATTAAATTCTTTTCTCTGGGGTATTGCAGGTAAGTCTTGACCAAATATATTACACTGGGGATCTTTGTCATCTTTCATTAAAATATTACAAAGAAAAGGATTATTACTTTCAAGATCACCTTGAGGAACAGAGGAGCTAAGCGTATTTACAACACTATGCTTTTTCCATACAGAAGGTCTTACGGGACCATCATCAATAAGGTTTTGAGCCAAGTGTTTGGAAATGCTCAGTTCTCGGGTGATTTCATTATGAACTTTGCTAGCTTCCGACGCTTTCTGGGCAGTGAGTGTTTTTAATGTATCTACCGTCAGGGCTGAAAGATCTTGCAAATGGCCAATTTGAGAATCTAATGATTGTAATGATCTTTTTATGTAGTTGACACGATCTCCAACTTCTTTAATCTGAATGCACATCTGTTCCACTCTGTAGGAGAGAAATAAGCCTTTTTTACAAATGTGAAAAAAAAATGTAGAATTTTATTTTGTAGCCTCAAATAATAATGATAAAGAGAAAAATTGTACATGCATTTAAGCAAGATATAAAATAAGGTACAGTTATTTTTTTTTTTTTGAGACGGAGTCTCGCTCTGTTGCCCAGGCTGGAGTGCAGTGGCCGGATCTCAGCTCACTGCAAGCTCCGCCTCCCGGGTTTGCGCCATTCTCCTACCTCAGTAGGACTACAGACGCCCGCCACCTCGCTCGGCTAGTTTATTGTAAATTTTTTTTTTTTTTTTTTTTTTTTTTTGAGACGGAGTCTTGCTCTGTTGCTCAGGCTGGAGTGCAGTGGTGCTATCTTGGTTCACTGCAAGCTCCGTCTCCCGGGTTCACGCCATTCTCCTGCCTCAGCCTCCCGAGTAGCTGGGACTACAGGCGCCCGCCACCTCGCCTGGCTAGTTTTTTGTATTTTTTTAGTAGAGACGGGGTTTCACCATGTTAGCCAGGATGGTCTCGATCTTCTGACCTCGTGATCCACCCACCTCGGCCTCCCAAAGTGCTGGGATTACAGGCTTGAGCCACCGCGCCCGGCCTTTTTTATATTTTTTAGTAGAGAGGGGGTTTCACCATGTTAGCCAGGATGGTCTCGATCTCCTGACCTCGTGATCCGCCCGTCTCGGCCTCCCAAAGTGCTGGGATTACAGGCTTGAGCCACTGCGCCTGGCCAAGGTACAGTTATTTAATTATACAAGGCCTACCTTATGTTTAAGAAGGATCCAGTGCTAATCTTACACTAAAATGCAAGATTTCAAAAAATATTTTTGTTCCACAGGCTACTTACTCCAATTACCCCACATCAAAGTAACACAAAATAATGTATATACAGCTACATATACACAGAACTACCATTACTGTTACTGTAACTATACCAAACACCATATGCTTCCAGAATGTAGCAAAGTCAACAGAAAAAAAGAAATGCTGGCCAGGCGCAGTGGCTTGCGTCTGTAATCCCAGCACTTTGGGAGGCTGAGGCGGTCAGATCACAAGGTCAGGAGTTCGAGACCAGCATGGCCAACATGGTGAAACCCTGTCTCTACCAAAAATATAAAAATTCGCCAGGTGTTGTAGTGCACGCCGGTAATCCTAGCTACTCAGGAAGCTGAGGCAGGAGAATCACTTGAACCCGGGAGGCGGAAGTTGCAGTGAGCCGAGATTATGTCACTGCATTCCAGCCGGGGCAAAAGAGCGAGACGCTGTCTCAAAAAAATAATAATAATAATAATAATAACAACAGTAAAAGAAATCCTGTAAAATACTGAGGATAGTTTTACTTTTCTCCCTCTAAACAGTAAAGAACAGTAACTCTTCTATCTTCTGTAACTAGGGTAAAAAAATAAGAGACTGACCAACTGACTTATATGAAGTATTAACAGAACTGAACTATCTTTCCAATATATAATGTAAAACTATAACTAAACTTATTGTTTGACAAAATAAATTTAACAATGACCATTTAAAAGAGATATAACTAATAGATCCCATTTTGACATATAATTGATTTTAACTAAAGGGCTTCTGAACCTTTCGAAAGTGACACGAATTCTCTCTTCACTCCCAGAATGAAATTTGTCATCTTTTTCATTGAAATACATCTCAACACATTGCTCTTCAAAATCATGAAGTTTCTTTTGATCTTCTTCTGTTAAAAAAAGTTCTATGGGAGGAAAAGAAGAAAATCAATGAAGAGCTGTCAAGGTATCAACTTTAGCTCATAATTCTTATGAATTATTCAGGGTTTCTAAGACTACATCCATCATCTGCACTTTTTAAACTTTTACTTCTATGCTTCTAAAGCACTAGACAAGTATCTTTCTTTTTTGCTTCACCAGTGTGATGTCAACAGAATACGATCAGGTACTTCCTCCTCCTCTTCTGATTTCCTTTTCCTATACAACATCCTTCCCCTGTCTCTCTCATACCTCTCCCTCAAGTATCTACTCAGAGAAATTTAAGAACCAATTTGAAAGTCCCTATACCATTTTAAGCATAATTTGACACAGTACGATTAGTCTCACACACACAGAATATACTAAAATTGTTACTGTTTACAGAGCTGTAAAAATGGTTTGTAGAAC
The DNA here is from genome assembly GCF_003255815.1 of Theropithecus gelada. Classification (NCBI taxonomy): domain Eukaryota; kingdom Metazoa; phylum Chordata; class Mammalia; order Primates; family Cercopithecidae; genus Theropithecus; species Theropithecus gelada. Next base: position 25,920,013 of record NC_037674.1, read on the forward strand.
AGCAAAGAAGTTAGGTTTACACTACCATTTTAACAGAAACAGAGATGCCATTCTCATAACGAAGTTTAATGTTAAATCCATTTCTATAGATATCATATTGCACTTAAAAATTCCTTTATGTTCAGGCAAATTTAACAAAAGCCTTTACCATAACATTAACCCACTAAGTCATTTTTAAATAAAATCAATATATAGCCTTCAGTGTAAAACTAAGAAGTAATAAAATGAAAATGTTTGCCTTAATACAGTTTACTTACTTGGTCCATCGGAAGTCTTATCTTTCTTTCTTCTCTTACATATGCAGCAAAACAGAGAAACTATATGGCTAAGAATGATAAGTGGGGGAGGCAGAACTGGTTTCTCATGATAAGCCATAATAAAATGATAACGCTGGTACTTCCATACAATATTGGAAATTGCCTTCACTTGTAAATACACATTGCTAGAGAAATAATGAAAAAAAAAAAAAAAAAACTTTGCTAATCATCTCTTAAAGTTTTAAATACTGATGATTTCATTGTAATTCTGTACTAAATAAGAATTCAAAAAAATATACTTCTAACAAAACTAATAGCAAACGAGAAACTGGAAAAGATTAACACTCAGCAGAAAAAAATAATTTAAAAAATTTAAAATATTTCATGTAAATGGGTAAGACATAAGAAAATACTCAATCTTATTAGTAATCAAATAAGTGCAAATTTTAAAAAACAAAATCCTGGCTGGACATGGTGGTTCACGTCTATAATCCTAGCACTTTGGAAGGCCGAGAGGCAGGAGGAGTGCTTGAGGCCTGGAGTTGAAGACGAGCCTGGACACCACAGTGAGACTCTGTCTATTTAAAAACAAAAAAGTCAGCCAGGCGTGATGGTGTATGCCGGTAGTCCCAGCTACTGTGGAGGCTGAGACAGGAGGGACTGCTTGAGCCCAGATGGAACAGCCTACAGTGAGCTGTGATAGTGCCGCTGCACTCCAGCCTGGGCAACAGGTTGTCTCAAAAAATAAAATAAAATAAATTTTTTTATTTACTATCAAATTGGCAACCATTAAAAAAACTAGTATGGGTAGAGAGTTGAGGAAACAGGCCTATTTAGACTTAAATGCAAAAAGCCCTAAAAGTACATATACTGAACAGCCCTGCTTTTAGAAAAACATTCTAAACAAGCAAGTTTTGCTCACAGATTTAACTACAATGTGATGTTTAGGAGAAGAATTACAAACAATCTAATTGACCAATATAACATACTGGATTGAAAAACTATGGTCTATATCATGGAGTATCAGGTAGCCATTAAAAACAGACTGGAGAAGAACATTTGTTTATCTGAAATAACGTTCATGATGCTTTGCTTAGTTATAAAACAGTACATAAAACATAAAAATAGGCTAGGCACTGAGGCTTACGCCTGTAATCCCAGCACTTGGGGAGGCTGAAGTGGATGGATCACATGAGGCCAGGAGTTCAAGTCCAGCCTGGCCAACATGGTGAAATCTCATCTCTACTAAAAATACAGAAAAAATCAGCCAGGCGTGGTGGTGCACACCTGTAATCCCAGCTTCTCGAGAGGCTGAGGTGCGAGAATCGCTTGAACCCGGAAAACGAAGGTTGCAGTGAGTCAAGATTGTGCCACTCCAACCTGGGTGACAGAGGGAGACTCTGTCTCAAAACTAAATAAATTAAATAAAAATATTATTTTTGAAAAGAAAAATGGCTTATATATATTTGCAAAAAAAAAGATAGAAAGGTGTACACCCAGATATTAACAGTGGAATTATGGATGAATTTTCTATATTGAATGCATATTTGTTGGCAACCGAGGAAAAATCCCAGATGACGACTAAATTTATAAAGAAAACTGCATGTTGAAAGATAATCAAACTTAAAATTTAGAACTCATTTGATTAGGAAAAGCATCTCCTATTTGTAATTTTTCAAATATAATTTTAGTAGTTTAAGCCAATATAATTTTTAGATTTTAAGTTCTATAAATTTCCTTCAAAACATATAGAATTGCACATTAAATCATCTTATTATAATAAGCAATTGAACAAAATTCTTACTTGAAAAATGCAATAAGAAGATTAACCATAATGATATACTGTACAAAGAGGTAGACTGCTTGAAGAAATGGAGTCAACCACGTCCCAGGACCACAGATTTGAGGGATAACAGAATCATTTGCACACACTTTAAAAAGAAAGAAAGAAAAACACAAAAACAACTTAAATATAGTAATTCACCAGTAACTGCTATTCATCAGTGTTTCTGGTTATTTATTTATTTAAATTAAATTTTGATTATGTACAAATCTGTTCCACAGATTCCAGCAAAAGCCTCCAGGCAGGCAGTCATAGGAACCCCAGTTTAAGAGTGTTCAAACACAAAAAGATGTTGTGAGAAATGTGGGTGCTATCTGTTTTACAACCCTATTCCAGAAAAGAAAGTATATTTAGGTGTTACATTTACCCTTCGAGGCAGGGTTTAACCTGAGGAGCATTAAAGAGGGTTAAAATTCCTGGATCAACCATATTTTAACATTTCTGTAAGAAAAATGTCTGAACTTTTTACTTTTTTCCTGAGACAGAGTCTTGCTCTGTCACCCAGGCTGGAGTGCAGTGGCACAATCTTGGCTCACTGCAACCTCCGGCTCCCGGGTTCAAGCAATTCTCCTGCCTCAGTCTCCTGAGTAGCTGGGACTACAGGCATGCACTACCATGCCCGACTAATTTTGCATTTTTAGTAGAGACCAGATTTCATCATGTTGGCCAGGCTGGTCTCGAACTCCTGACCTCGTGATCCACCTGCCTTGGCCTCCCAAAGTGCTGGGATTATAAGCATGACTCAACTTTAAGAGTATGGTTGACTCATAGCAAAACCTGTACATTTACAAACATAAAGAGTACTTAGTTTATCTTATTATGTCACAAAAATGGGGCTGAAGAAATAGCTAAAGTGCCTCTAAATTATACAGTGATTAGATTTGAATTCCTTGTTTTTCATTACCCCATCTGAAAAATTTCTTTTTTTTTTTTGAGACGGAGTCTCGCTGTGTCTCCCAGGCTGGAGTGCAGTGGCGTGATCTCGGCTCACTGCAAGCTCCGCCTCCCGGGTTCACACCATTCTCCCGCCTCAGCCTCCCAAGTAGCTGGGACTACAGGCGCCCGCCACCGTGCCCGGCTAATTTTTTGTATTTTTAGTAGAGATGGGGTTTCACCATGTTAGCCAGGATAGTCTCGATCTCCTGACCTCGTGATCCACCCGCCTCAGCCTCCCAAAGTGCTGGGATTACAGGCTTGAGCCACCGTGCCCGGCCTGAAAAATTTCTGAAGCCAGAACATAGCTAATTACAAACAAGGAAAGGAAGAGCTTTAATACCCCCCACAGCATAACAAAGAATAAAGTAAATTAGGCAGGGCAAGGATTAGAATTAAATAATGATGAATTAGTGGTAAGTTCTACCTAAATATTTATAGCACACTTAGCATTTAGTATTTGGTAGATTTTTTAAAGTATATGCATCAATGACATTCATAATGGCCCTATGATTCCTTTAAATGGTTTTATGGGCAAATCAATGGTAAGGTCCTTTCACTCTTAAATAATTTTATGAATCTATTTCCATTCTATTCAGATTAGTTTGTGGAAGCAAATACCCAAGAAAGAGAATGCAGGAAACTAAAAAACTATACTCAACGCTTTATAACAACTACACAATTAGAGCCACATCATTAGAAAAATAGCAGACAGCCAGGTATGATAGCTCACGTCTATAATCCCAGAACTTTGGGAGGCTAAAGCAGGCCAATCACTTGAGGTCAGGAGTTCAAGACCAGCCTGGCCAACATGGTGAAACCTTGTCTCTACTTAAAAAAAGAAAAACAAAAAACTAGCCAGGCATGGTGGCATGCAGCTGTAATCCTAGCTACTCCAAAGGCTGAGGCATGGGAATCACTTGAATTTGGAAGACAGAGGTTGCAGTGAGCTGAGACGGTACCACTGTATTCCAGTCTGGGAGACAGGGTGAGACTTTGTCTCAAAAAAAAAAAAAAAAAAAAAAAAAAAAAGTAGCACAGAATGAAAACCTGGAAACACCACCAAACAGAAGCCATTAAACACAACATTTGACCAGGCTGGTAAAACAACATTAGTTTAACTACTGTTCAAGAACAAATAATGACCACAATTTTCTATGTGGCCACCCTTGGACCTAACCACAATCACTTGCATGGCCAGCCCTTGACCTAATCACCCATAAATATGTGGGAAGGGAGTAACACAGATATTGGGGGAGGGAAGAGTGAAGGAAGAAGAAAGAACAAGAGTGAGAGAGAATTAATAAAATGAAGATTCTATAACTCAAATGTGGAAGTCAGCAGAATATCACTGAAAGCTGACAGCATCACTTATGTTCACAGGTTATCTACTCTCATTGACTAAGACAATGTAAGAGTCAAAATGTGGATAGTAACAAAATTGAACAACAAACTTAATATTCTCTCTAAGAATAGGGTTGAATCAGTGGGAGTTATGTCATTGATTATCCAGAGAATGTACTCACAAACTGCAACAAAAACCGTGAGTATCTGTCATCTGTAAAACTCAACATGCTGTAAGCTTTCAGTATTCACACAGGATCATTATTTTTGTAATTAACATTGTGCTTGACTTCTCAATGTCGAATCTACCCTGAATTATCTACGCGAATCATGGTAATCCCATCCCCCTTGTCTGTAACCATTTTAGAGATAGGCAGGCCGAAGCCAACTCAAGCTAATGAAATGAAAGGTCAGGCTCAAAAGGGAATTTCTGTGAAAGGGACATTTTCCTCTAAAGAGAACCATGGATAAACGGTGTCTCTTTCCTCCTGTTGCTAATGACGGTCTTATGATCATAAGGGAAACTTACAGAGCTGGCAGCGGGATGAAAAAGAACAAGTGTCCTTAGTTATGAATTAACCAACCTTAAAGACCACTGGAGCTAGCTCAAAATTGTTATGTGAGTTAATAAATGTCCTTATTGTGTAGGACGGTTTAGACTAGATTTCTATTACCAGCCACCAAAAAATTTCTAAAATACTTTTTCTTCCAATTAATTTGTATGTTTCTTTTGGAGTTCACTAATGCCTTTGTGGGGGGCTTAGGTTGGTAATAGTTTGACTTCTGAAAATATACAATATTACTATAATTCAATACTGGCTTTAAAACATAAAATAACCAAAAGATAAATCTGTAAACATACAATTCTTACCATCAATTTCGTATGCATAAACTTCACCAAAAATCATCCAGTATGGATGAAAAACTATATCTTTAGCAAGAGTCCAAGATGGTGCTTCATGAGGATAAAGTATTGCCTTTCTGGGAACACCAAAACTAAGTAATACAAGAGCCATAATCACTACAATGTAGAACATATTGGCCACCTGTTAAAAAATGAACACTGTTAAAATACAAGGAAGTTTAAACACTATGACAAATCTTTTTAAAAGATTCTAATGTTCTAATAGACCAAAAAAATCCATTAAACACAAAAAATCTTTGAGATTATTTTTGTTTCTAGTGATAGCTTTCAGAAAAATTTCATCACTACATAAATCTTAACAACTAGGAGATCATGTAAAAAAAATCTATTAAGCTAAGCAAGTCATGGGCATCTTTAGCTACATAAAGAACTGTATCACCAGTTCAAACTGAAGTATGCCTATTTCTGTGGTACGTGAAGATTTTCAAGAAGTACAGAGACACAGACAGATTCAGGGAATCAATTTCCATAACTGCCCTTTCCTAAAGCTTCTCTATTCTTTTAATGGAGGCACAGACTCTCTTTTCCACGTTGCCTCTGACAATTGTACTTTGCCCACTTCACACAAAAAAAGAATACTTCCCATCCACCCTGAATCCATGGGTGCCTTGTCCTGGGATATGAAAACTTCCTACGAGCCAAACAAAACAATCTGAATTATTAGCATGGGTGCTGAAAAACTAAATGATACCAATGTCTGGGAAACAAATACTTTCGTAAGTCATGTAGTTTGTAATTCTTTAAATTCAATAAAATTCAAAAAAGACCCAATTGAGCTAAAACCTAGTAATTCATTGAAAAATTATTTTCATTGTTAAATCACAATGTGCATTCTGACACAATTATGTAAGGATTCAAAGAATTAAGCAGAATGCTATAATAAAACTTTACCTCCCATCTACTTATTTAGGTATATAAGTTCTCCAGCCTGTACTACTTATAGTCTAGCCTAGACAATATAAAAAAGTGAATATACGACCAGCAACAGTGACTCAAGCCTGTAATCCCAGCACTTCGGGAGGCCGAGGTAGGTGGATCACTTGAGCTCAGCAGTTTGAGACTAGGTTGGCCAACATGGTGAAACTCTGTGTCTACTAAAAATATAAAACTTAGCAGGGCGTGGTGGCGTGTGCCTGTAATCCCAGCTACTCAAGAGGCTTAGGCAGGAGAATCACCTGAACCCAGGAGGCAGAGGTTGCAGTGAGCCAAGATCACACACTGCATTCCAGCCTGGGTGACAGAGCGAGACTCCATCTTTAAAAAAAAAAAAAAAAAAAAAAAAAAGGGAATATACATATAAAAAAGGGAACACCTTCTCACTCTAGCAATATTGATGAATATTCATTCATAATCATCTAACTGAGGAAAAAGGCCTCATGCAAAAGAGAACACATTTGCAATAAATCTGTACATTAACCTACTGTAAACTTAAAATAATTGTAATGACAACTTAAAAAATTATGACATTTTCACATATTTTTAAAATGACTATACAGTGACAGTAGAAATGGAAAGTAAGATGTGAAAGGTAAAGGGGAGGCCGGGCGCGGTGGCTCAAGCCTGTAATCCCAGCACTTTGGGAGGCCGAGACAGGCGGATCACGAGGTCAGGAGATCGAAACCACCCTGGCTAACACAGTGAAACCCGGTCTCTACTAAAAAATACAAAAAAACTAGCCGGGCGAGATGGCGGGCGCCTGTAGTCCCAGCTACTCGGGAGGCTGAGGCAGGAGAATGGCGTGAACCTGGGAGGCAGAGCTTGCAGTGAGCTGAGATCCGGCCACTGCACTCCAGCCTGGGTGACAGAGCAAGACACCGTCTCAAAAAAAAGAAAAAAAAAAAGAAAGGTAAAGGGGATAATAAGCAGTCAAGGCCGAATAAAGTAATTTTATAGGGGCTTAAGATTAGGAAGAAGTTGTGCAGATAGCTGAGAGTCTTAAAATGTCAATTCAAAGGAAGAGATGAGACTTGATGCTTCATCTTGAGAATTGTGTTAGATGAACAAATAAATTTTCTTTTTAAATTAAGAGCTGGGTCTTTGCAACTTGCAGAGTCCTAACAGGCTCCAAAATTCTTAATTGGGTGTTCTTATATGCAAAATGGACAAGTAATGCCTTCATTGAGCATTTGAGAGCATTACTGAGAGAATGCATGTTTTCAAATAAAATATTGCAAAACAAACAAAAAGTATATTAGGATAAAAGATTTTAAAAGGCAAAAAATGTATTAAAACATTATCCATGCTATTTGATATATTTTGGAATACAAATATTTATTTGTAAATAAAGGAAAAGCCAAGACAAATATTCCAAATGAAACCTAAATCTGTATTGACGTAAACTAAAATTATTCAAGGTCTATGGTTGATGATTCATAGTCGTTTTTGCATTTCACACACCTTTTCACATAAAGCCTAAATGACAACTACTTTCCTTGTGCTTGTTACGAATTTAATTAATTAAAAATGTGAGTATCAGCTTGCTCATAAAAAGGAGGATTCTTAAAGTAAAATTTTGCTGGGTGCGGTGGCTCACGCCTGTTAATTCCAGCACTTTGGGAGGCCGAGGTAGGCGGATCACAAGGTCAGGAGTGCAAGACCAGCCTGGCCAATATGGTGAAACCTTGTCTCTACTAAAAATACAAAAATTAGCCGGGCACGGTGATGTGCACCTGTAGTCCCAGCTACTCGGGAGGCTGAGGCAGAAGAATTGCTTGAACCCAGGAGGTGGAGGTTGCAGTGAGCCGAGATCACACCACTGCTATTAAAAGATGTATTAGGTTGATGTAAAAGTAACTGTAGTTTTTGCAATTACTTTCAATGGCAAAAACCGCAATTACTTTTGCACTAGCCTATAAAGTGTGAGGGAGGTTTCTTCTTTTTAATCTTTTATTGTCTTCAAGCTTTTCAAAGCTGTTTCCTCTGGTTAGAAACTCCCTGCTCAGAAGAAAACTCCCACATATTTTCTTTTTTTTTTTTTATGATTATACTTTAAGTTCTAGGGTACAGAAATACCATGTGACCCAGCAATCCCATTACTGGGTATATACCCAAAGGATTATAAATCATGCTATTATAAAGACACATGCACATATATGTTTATTGCGGCACTATTCACAATAACAAAGACTTGGAACCAACCCAAATGTCCATCAATGATAGACTGGATTAAGAAAATGTGGCACATATACACCATGGAATACTATGCAGCCACAAAAAAGGATGAGTTCATGTCCTTTGCAGGGACATGGATGCATCTGGAAACCATCATTCTGAGCAAACTATCGCAAGGACAGAAAACCAAACACCGCCTGTTCTCACTCATAGGCGGGAACTGAACAACGAGAACACTTGGACACAGGGCGGGGAACACCACACACCGGGGCCTGTCATGGGGTGGGGGTGGGGGGCAGGGAGAGGGATAGCATTAGGATAAATACCTAATGTAAATGATGATTAATGGGTGCAGCAAACTAACATGGCACATGTATACCTATGTAAATCCTACATATTTTCTAAACTCCTTTGAAATGCCATAATCTTTGTGAAAGCCTTCATGACAGAATTGGTTACTAGTTCTTCTATCTTCACATAACAATTTATCATATTTTTCAATAGCTACCTATCTGTTCACATGTCTATATTTAAAGACTCAATTGTTGAGTTCCATGAGGATCTGGACCATGTCTTATTCATCTTTGTAGCCTCAGTTTAGTTTAACTCTTAACATATAATAGATACACAATGATGAAATAATGAACATTAGATCTAGAACAGTAACCATTATGAAACTTCCAAAGGGGGATGTACAGGGATGCTGGCACTAGGGGAAAACAGACAATGATGGAACAAATGACTAGCTGACAAGGAGAAAGACATCCTAGCGGAGGGTGGTTTTAGAGAAGATCACAAATAAAGACTTCTGTACTTCCTAACTCTTCCATTTATATTACCATTAAAGTAACTAGACACCACTAAGTCACTAAATAACCTAATAAGCGTAAGAGCTACAACACCTTTTTTGCACGCTAAAACGTTAGGCTAAACCCAATTCTTCCCAAAAAATCTTAACTGCCCTATTTTTCCTTGAAATACCATAAGAATGCCAAAATGTGTGAATAATGAGTAACACTTTGATGTGAAAAACAGTACACTAGTAATTCTCAATTAAGAGGGGGAAGACACATTCTCTTAGAGGGGAAGAGTGCAGCGTGAAACTGCAAATAAATTATATTTAGAAAACCTGAAAGTCTTGTTTTCAAGATGCAAAGATAATCTTGTGAGCTTAGTATGGTTACTCAAGAAATAATTTAGAAGACTGTTTTTTTATTATTATACTTTAAGTTCTAGGGTACAAGTGCACAACGTGCTGGTTTGTTACATAAGTATACATGTGCCATGTTGGTGTGCTGCACCCACTAACTCGTCATTTACATTAGGTATATCTCCTAATGCTGTCCCTCCCTGCTCCCCACAGCCCACGACAGGCCCCAGTGTGTGATGTTCCCCATTCCCCACCCTGTGTCCAAGTGTTCTCATTGTTCAATTCCCACCTATGAGTGAGAACATGTGGTGTTTGGTTTTCTGTCCTTGCGATAGTTTGCTCAGAATGATGGTTTCCAGCTTCATCCATGTCCCTACAAAGAACACGAACTCATCCTTTTTATGGCTGCATAGTATTCCATGGTGTATACGTGCCACATTTTCTTAATCCAGTCTATCACTGATGGACATTTGGGTTGGTTCCAAGAGAAGACTTATTTTCTAAGATTAAGAGAGCATAAGAAACTCTACGAATAGCTTTTTATACTTCTTACAATGGGACAAATATTTTAAAATAATTGAGAAACAACATGTATTTTTAAAGCATATTTTGATAAAACTACTGTATATACTTATTTACGAGAAGTTTGAAACAAACACATGCATTCATATATGTCTTGAGGGATGGAAGGATGTACATTAAACTGTTAATAGTGAATGTCTCTGAATAGTGATTTGTCTGCATTTCCTGAAATTTCCTAGGATGAACAGAAATTTCAGAATGAGGAATAGCAATAGCTATATTACAAATTTTGCCTTTTTCACCACTGAAAACCAAAAGGAATTATGGCAAGGAGTAGACCCAATATATTTTAGATTTAGTGTATAAAAAAATTACACATTTAACTTGACATCTAGATTTTCAAAAATAAAACCTGCCACTCAGATGAGACTAAGGAAAAGAGCAAATACTGGGCATACTGTATTAGGAAAAGATTAGGTATCCTGGATTTAACTTTTAAAAAATAGCCTGGGTCAGGCCAGGTGCGGTGGCTCATGCCTGTAATCCCAGCACTTTGGGAGGCTGAGGCGGGCAGATCATCTGAAGTCAGGAGTTTGGGACCAGCCTGACCAACATGGTGAAACCCTGTCTCTACTAAAAATACAAACATTAGCTGGGCATGGTGGCGCATGCCTGTAATCCCAGCTCCTCGGGTGGCTGAGGCAGGAGAATCGCTTGAACCTGGGAGGCAGAGGTTGCAGTGAGCCGAGATAGCGCCACTGCACTCCAGCCTGGGCGACGACAGAGTGAAACTCCGTCTCAAAAAAAAAAAAGGCCTGGATCAGTAAAGACAGGAAAAAGGAGTTACCTACAGACATAAACCATAGATTGTATAGCTAACATTATCTTGCAAAGCACAAAATGGGTGTAGGGGATTGGGATTGAGCATGAGAAACTCTTAAGGAATGGTTGATTTGAAGTATGAGGCAAACAAACACAAAATAAAAGACATTCACTGGCTCAAATAAAACTATGTTAATAACATTTTTGTGATTTTTTAAAAAAATCAATAAACCCATGAGTATTATCAAACATCTCTCAACTTACCATTTTTCCAATCATCATTACATAAGGTCCTGCCTGTTGATTTACAGCTAGAAAATCTAGCAAACGCACATACCAAAATATTATGTTAAGACAGTAAATTAATCTTCCAGCCACAAAAACATGATTATCATATGCATTTGCAAAGTTCCATTTTGCTCCAAATCTTAGTCCAAATCCAATGAAGAAAGAAATTATGGCAATTGTATCACTGATGTTGAAGTAATCACTAAACCATACTTTAATCTTCTGGTTTACTTTCCCAGCTTCAGACATAAAGATCTAAAGGTTTAACAACAACAAAAAAAGTTTAATCAATTTATTCCTATTAAAACACATAGAGCAATCAATTATAACATTACAGAGTTTCACATAGCATTTTATTTATTTATTAACTTATTTATTTTGAGACAGAGTCTCGCTCTGTTGCCCAGGGTGGAGTGCAGTGCCGCAATCTCGGCTCACTGCAACCTGCGTCTCCCAGGTTCAAGAGATTCATCCAACTAAGAAGCTGAAAATGCAGATTGCAACCCACTTCGCTAGACCTGGATTGTAAAATACTTCTGCAAAATTGTTTTATTTCAAATTAAAGCAGCACCTGGATATCCTGGTAGTAGCTGCCAAACCTGCCTTCTTTGTAGAAAGTAAATAACTCAATGGTTTAAGTAGCTGTATTTATCTAACTTATTTAAAATATATGCCTCTTCTCCTGAATATATGAATTTTAAGAATTATCTTTTGAGAGGAATGGTAACACATTCACATCTTCAAAATTCATGGTGTATCATAAATACTGCAAAGTATCTGTTTCCCTCTTCTCCCTTAGCTAATTAATTACTCTTCCCACTAGAGGCAATCACTACTATTACTGTCTCATGAACACCTGCAGAACTATTTTATGAATATATATATTTTAAAATGCTTTGCAATTTGCTTTTATCATTTAACAAATCAATTTCTTTAAACATGCTGATAGAACAACAGATTTAATAAACATATGGACCATAACACTCAGAGGAATTTAAAATGCAAAATAAGCTATTTAATAAGAAATTCCTTCTGGTTCCAGTTGGTGTTTGGAAAAGAAAAGAAAAAAAAAAGAAATTCTTATGATATCTAAGTGAGAGAGAAGTACTATGCCTTCTAATTATTTTTGCAATTTCTTCTATTCTCTAAATGCAAGGTAGAGACATGAAATAATTCAGAGGTACTTATGCAAGTATGTTATAAAACAATATTCATGGCCAGGCGCGGTGGCTCACGCCTATAATCCTAGCACTTTGGGAGGCCAAGGCAGGTGGATCATGAGGTCAGGAGTTCGAGATCAGACTGACCAACACGGTGAAACCCTGTCTCTACTAAAAATACAAAAATTAGCCAGGCTTGGTGGCACGCACCTGTAATCCCAGCTACTAGGGAGGCTGAGGCAGAAGAATCGCTTGAACCCGGGAGGCGGAGGTTGCAGTGAGCTGAGATTGTGCCACTGCACTCCAGCCTGGGTGACAGAGGGAGACTCCATCTCAAAAAAAACAAAAAAACAAAAAATCAAAAAACAATATTCATGTAGTTACTACTACAAAAACAAAGTATAAATATTAAGAAAAAGATTTTCTTCAAAATCAGGATATTAAAAATTTAAACTGAAAACTGAAAGACACAGGGATATAAATCTAAATGATGATTCAACGCAGTATAGTACATTTTAGTAGGCAGTACGATATAAAAGCAAAATAAATACCTATTTATTTTATTTTTATTTTGAGATAGAGTCTCACTCTTTCGCCCAGGCTGGAGTGCAGTGGTGCAACCTCAGTTCACTGCAACCTCTGCCTCCCGGGTTCAAGTGATTCTCCTGCTTCAGTCTCCCAAGTAGCTGGGATTACAGGTGGCTGCCACCATGCCCAGCTAATTTTTGTATTTTTAGTAGAGATGGGGTTTCATCCTGTTGGCCAGACTGGTCTCGAACGCCTGACCTCGAGTGATCTGCCCGCTTCAGCCTCCCAAAGTGCTGGGATTACAGGTGTGAGCCACTGTGCCTGGCCTAAAGACCTATTTATAACTTACCTACCTAATTGGCTAAATCAGGCAGGTAAAATAAAAGTCATTTAGCCAAGTATATTTAATACTTTTTGAAGAGTGACAGAGAGCAAATGTGAACGTTCAGGAAATAAACAAAATATAGGCTACATTTTTATAGGCTACATTTCTGACACAAATCATTGTATTTGTAATGGCAACAAAGTATACAGCATACTCAGTAATTCTCTATTCTTTTGCCATTCTTTTGCCATTATTTTGGGAACAGTAAAATTACACAGGTTCTACACTTCTACAATCTCATCACACACATAAACACACACACACCCACCCACATATATACCCAAAACAAAACAGAAAATCTTCCATGTATACAGTAAATTATTGGTAGGAAAAATTAAAGACATACCTCACGGACTTTCTCAATGGCATAAGTAAAAATATAAGCAATAACAATCCATTCTTGAACTGAAGGTAATTGTTCCATTTGTACAAGAACCACAAATGTATAAAGCATCAGAAATCCTAAATATGCCAACTAATGAAAAAGTAAAGGTTATATAAACACTGGTTACAAAATAAATCTTTTAATTATGAACATTTTCAACCACACACAAAAATAGACATTAAATGAACCTTTGAGAATTATCCCCTGGTTTCCCTTATTAAAATAGTTTTAGAAATATCTCTTTTTCAGCACAGACATTGCATTTACCGGAGTATAAATGGTCCCCAGAGTATAAACGTGTTGTTCTACAACTCAGTCAACCTTTAGAACATCCCATAGAAAGGATTTTGTAATCAGGTTTATGTTGTCAGCATATGCCACACAATTCTGCTTAACTCACACCTACAGTATCATCATATATTCAAATTACTGCAGAATTTCACCACCATAATCATCAAGGAACACATATTTCCTGCCTCCTTCCTCCCCCAACCAAACAGTATTCCTAAGAAAGACAACTGAGGCAGGGTGTGGTGGCTCACGCATATAATCCCAGAACTTTGGGAAGCCAAGGCAGGTGGATCACCTAAGGTTAGGGGTTTGAGACTTGCCTGGCCAAGAGGTGAAACCCCGTCTCTACTGAAGAAAAAAAAAAATCAGCCAGACATCGTGGTGCATGCCTGCAATCCTAGCTACTCGGGAGGCTGAGGCACAAGAATTGCTTAAACCTGGGAGGTGGAGGTTGCAGTGAGCTGAGATCATGCCATTGTACTCCAGCCCGGGCAACAGAGCAAGACTCTGTCAAAAAAAAAAAAAAACAAAAAAGGAGAAAGAAAAGAAAAGAGAAAAGACAAGACAGATAGACAATTGGTATTTTCTTAGCTCCCAGGCACTAAAGTTGAACCCCAAAAAGTGGGAAAGATGTGAAAAGGCTTTGCCCCAGGTACAGAAACAGCCCACCTTTGACACTCTTTACAAAACAGGTTATAGAGAGGTGATAAAGTTTATGTTTAAAAACATGTGAGTATTTATTTCATTTCAGAGGAAAACCCACACTTATTGACCCTTGAAAAATTATGGGTAACAATCCTCTCATCTCTATCTTGTCTCCATCAGTCCTAAAGTAAGTCATATCCTTGATTTGATTATCTATAACAGGCTAGGGAAGTAAACTGCAGTAAAGAAAGAAAAGAGAAATTCCTGTAGTCACCCATACTGGCTATTTTAACGTAGCCATTCACATGAATGCAAATGTAAGAAAACTGCCCTATTTTCATTAGTGGAGACAGAATTTGGAGATTAGATCAGATAACTGACATTTGCAATTTCAGCCTCTGAATAGGAAGGAACAAGAACATTTTCACATAGAGATGTAAGGAAATGTTAATGGTCACATGTGGGTGAAAAAGTAATCGCCAAAGAAACAGATTCTTATTGATGAAAATGAAAAAATCTCCAAACAACAAAGTTAAAAACATCTTAATTAAGAATTTTCCGATGAAGAGGAGTTAAGAACTCATTTACTCAGTCCCTGGTTAAAAGTAGGGGCTAATCTCATTTACTGTATCACCTGTTCCTTCAGGTTGGTCCATCACTAGGAAAAGCAGCACCAGCAAGATAGCCAACTAATATTTCCTAGTGCTCATTCTCCACACAAAATAACCAAAACACATAAACACCTACATTTCAACCAAAATAACAGATGAGTCCATCCTTGTATGGACATATGCTCTTTATCTGCTGTCAAATCAATTTTTCCATAAAGCAAGAGAAAAGCCAATTATATGGAAGGTAATCAAGCATACACTTTAATACGATTAAAGAAATAAGCCACAGATAAATAAAACCATATAAATGATCTGGATTACTTTTCATCATCATCAGTTAACACTGCCAACAGGTTTATTTCAGACTTTTATGTATTATAAAATTATAATACAAAAAATTTTATAATACAAAAAAATTTTATAATACAAAAAAACTTTCATAATACAAAAAAAAAAGTATCAGAATCTCTTTTGGTCCATCTTTTATCATGAATTTTACTAGTTGATTAGTATTTGCTACCAACTTACAAAGACCAATGGTTATCACATATTTGTTAAGTATATTTTTGGTTCCAATTAGAACTGAAATTTGTTAGTGTTTATCACTCTAGATGACAATTTAAATGAAACTAAGGCAAATGTATCACTCTTTTAAATGTGAAATGCCTTTTCAGTGATCTAAGTTATATCAAGATTAGTATGGATTCTGAACCAGTGGTCCCCCACAGCCTATCTCTTAAAAACATTATGCTCGTGTAATTTAAAAACATACCGTGTTAAACCAGAATTTTACAATTGGTGCATGATAAAAGGCATAAAACTTTCGTGTGATTGGAAGCTTTTTTGATTTTATTTGTATCTCCATCTCATTCTTTCCTTCATTACTATCCAAAATCCGTACTTCTTTAAACACTTCCTAAAATTAAAAAAAATTTTTTTTGTACAATTATTCAGAACAAATTTATGTTTACTTTAAAATGTTTTCCTGCTTACCATGGGGATCTCTTCTGTTATGTTCTGAAAGTTGTTTTCGCTGTCATCCATTGTCATCTGATGAGCATCTTGAGATTGTGGGATATGGGACATTTCAGCCTTAGTTTTATATTCTAGCAGTAATATGGCAGGTGGAACTAAAATGCTTAGTATGACCTAAATTTTTAGAAACATAATTTTGCATTTTAAAATTAATGACCTTCAAGAATATAATAAAGAAAAATAAAAGATATTAAATATCTTATGATGATTAGCCATTTTGCCCCAGTAGTGGAGAGAAAAAAACAAAAAATTCATTTTTTACTTACATGTTGTATTTAAAGAGGCCCAAGTTTTAAAGAGTAACAAAACATTTGATTATTATGATAATAAGGGTATAGGATAGATTTAATAATTATTATAGACTTGTCCTTTAAATAAAATCAGATTACAATTTGTTCAGAAAACACATTTTCTTTACACAAAATTCAAACCTTATAAAGGTGCTATGTCCTTAATTTTATCCTAAATCTCTTTGCAAGTGTTCCATGTCATAACATGATTACTCAGCTTGTGCCTCTATAAACAAAAAGGTTTATTTCTAAAATTTTACTTATTACTTGCAAAATCCCAAAGCATGAAGAAATTGTAATTGCGTAACAGGGTTTCTGTTGGTTATTCAGTGGCCTATGGTTAAAACTGCCTGATTTCTGACTCCTACATTTCTGCACCTTATTTAAAAAGATGTAAGAGAACAAAAAGCAAAGTTAAAAGCAGTATGTATCACCATGACAAAACCTGAAGTACATGTCATTTTACCCAAATTTTTAAAGATATAAACGGGCCACATGTATATACTTATCTATAAGTATAAACTGGGTATATGAATATACTCATTCAATATACTTTAAGTAACTTAAAAGTAACAGATTATTAAATTAGTAGATAGGTCTTGAATTTCAGAATTTGGGAATAATCCTTTCATAAAGTAGTAACTTTTTTCAAGGCTGCTCAGGGCCATAATCTCCAGTATTTCCCATTTGTTCCCCTTCTAGCTCAAAAAGAGGCCATAATCATTATACACACCTGAAAAGGATTCAAAAGTAAAGAAGAGGAGGAAAAAAGAAGCCCATTATACCACTTGGGATGAAATGCCAATCATCCTTCTTGCTCCCTCTATAACCCCCACCATTACCCTCACACATCAAGGCATTTTACTACACATTTTGACTAATTCCTCTGTTCTTTTTATCTTATCATACACTTTATATCAAATTATTTCTAAAGTATACCTTGTACCAGGAATTTTTCCTCATATTCAGCCTTCCCATCCACATATCAGATAACAACATTTGTGTACAGGTGTGGGCTACAAAAGGTCTAAGTCTTGAAGAAACTGCTAACTTAAGGCAGGTTGAATTACTCCAGTTCTTCAGTTCATAAGTGAGCAATTTCATAGCCATGGTTTCATCTTGTCTGAAGGACTGTTCTAATAATTCAACAGCCAACTGACCAAAATCACTATAAAAAGATAAAAGCCAAAATATACTCAGATTAACAAACTGCAATTTCAAGCCACTATTCTTATATACATTAATACTTTCTACCTTTTAATATTCTCACACACACTTACAGAATTATGAGGCATTAAAACTGTAACTGTTTTCAGACATCTACATCTATTCACAAAATATTAAAATATGTCGCATTATGTACAAGACTGAAAAGGTGAATCCAGAGCACTTTCTCCCAGTCCTAGAAATCAAACTATAATCTCGAAGTCAATCAAAACTGACAATGTTACAATGCTCTGTTCAAAAAAGTTTATGCAGTATTTCAAACACAGAAAACAGTTGGTACCTGGTAAAGAGGAAGAACAATGTGACTAGGGACTAACCTAATTATGAGAAACATCTGAATTTTGAAGTTCCACTAAGTAACCATAGGATCCCTGTTAAGAGTTATTTTCAGTAACAGTTGGTCACTGTCCTCTAAAGACCCCACTTGGGAAGCGGGAGGTCTTAGTATATATTAGAAAACTTCTACAAACTACATTTCCAGTTTAATATTTCAATACTGCCCCCCCCAAATAAATTGTAAATTTTTATGAACTATGTCGTTAGTCTATGTATGTACTTCTAGCTTCTGAAGTGCCTCCCAGTTGAATTCAGTCTATTTTCTTATAACACAGCTCCAACCTCACTTCCGCCCTTTCCTTACCAATTCAAATGGAACTTTCTAATCCAATTGCTACCATTTGCAAAAATTAAAATGACTTCTGGTATTTCTTCTTTCTTTTGAGATAGGGTCTACCCTGTCACCCAGGCTGGAGTGCAGTGGCATGATCACAGCTCACTGCAGTCTCAACCTCCCAGGCTCAAGTGATCCTCAGCCTCCTGAGTAGCTGGGACCACAGACAAGTGCCACCACACTCAGCTAATTTTTAAATTTCATGTAGAGATGGGGTCTGCCTATGTTGCCCAAGCTGCATTTCTTCTTTCTTGCTGAAATATTTAATTCTTGGGTTGTAAATATAATAACCTCTTTTTCATAGAGGCAGAAAGTTTCTTTCTGAATTAAAAAATATATACACTTCAATAATTTTCTGTCAATTGTACCAGTAAGATTATACATATAAATACATCACCGTTAAGTACGTGGCACTGTAACAGCCACTCAAACAATATCTACTTTGAATTTTTAAAATGTTTTCAAATAGTCTGGGCGCGGTGGCTCAAGCCTGTAATCCCAGCACTTTGGGAGGCCAAGATGGGTGGATCACGAGGTCAGGAGATCAAGACCATCCTGGCGAACACGGTGAAACCCCGTCTCTACTAAAAAATACAAAAAACTAGCCGGGCGAGGTGGCGGGTGCCTGTAGTCCCATCTACTCGGGAGGCTGAGGCAGGAGAATGGCGTAAACGCGGGAGGCAGAGCTTGCAGTGAGCTGAGATCCGGCCACTGCACTCCAGCCTGGGTGACAGAGCGAGACTCCGTCTCAAAAAAAAAAAAAAAATGTTTTCAAATAATAAAATATCACTTACTTGGAATACTGTTTCAGTTCTTCTGAAGTATCATCTACCAGGTCACTCTGCTTTGCTTCATATGCCATTGAACGATAGATCTTACAGGCAACTAATGCTTTAGCCATTGATTCTTCACCATGTTGCCATAAAAAACGGGCCATGACCTGCCTCTTCATAAGGCAAGCCCAAATTAAAAGTTCATTAAGTGGATAAGGAAAGCGCTTGGTTTCTGGATCATCAATGTCTACAATTTCATCTTTGGTTCTTTTCTTCTTTCCTTCTTCCACAACTGTATCAATCTTCCAGGGAAAATAAAGTTATAAAGATCATTATAATAAGGCCATATGAAATTTATGTCACTGAAAATTTTAATAAAATATCCTTTACATTATTCAGCTCCATAAAACTGCACATAATAGCATAAATTTTATAAACTGGATTTTTATTATAGCTCATAATTCATTTTATGAAAACGCTATTTTAACAGAAATGTCTTTGCAATAAACATTTCCCAAAATTTAAGGGCCTAAATATTTCAACTAATATTCTAATAGAACATAATTTTAATAAAGGGTTAGATAACATTTTTGTCATACATGTTCTTAATCAAGTATAACTGGAATGAAAGGAGTCAGGTAACCATTTATTAAAACATTTTAATTTGGTTATCATCATAGCTAAATATGAAAATGTAGGCCGGGTGCAGTGGCTCATGCCTGTAATCCTACCACTTTGGGAGGCTGAGGCGGGTGGATCACAAGGTCAAGAGATCGAGACCATCCTGGCCAACATGGTGAAACCCCATCTCTACCAAAAATACAAAAAATTAGCCGGTGTGGTGGCGGGTGCCTGTAGTGCCAGCTACTTGGGAGGCTGAGGCAGGAGAATCACTTGAACTCGGGAGGCGGGGGTTGCAGTGAGCCAAGATTGAACCAAGGCACTCCAGCCTGGTGACAGAGCAACACTCCATCTCAAAAAAAAAAAAAAAAGTAACAGAATCATTAACTTATAATTAATATCTCTGTGTATGAGAAAATGACAATTCTAAGACATACCCAAAAATGAAAGGTAATTCTTACTAAATCCAATTAGGTTTTTTTGTTTAATAATACTAAGTAATTTAGAAAGAAGAAAATAAAAACTCAGAAAGAATAATATTTAAATAAATTTACCTTTGGTCGGTAGGGCTGTGCTGTCTTAATGAAATGGTTATGCCTCATTTTTTCCTTTTTATCTGCCCTATTGCCAAAAGATTCATGACTCTTTCGCAACTGAGGAGTGCTGCTGGAGGTATTTCGGCCAGACCTCTGAAAATGAGCTCTTATTAGCTTTTACAGATTTAAACATGCTGACATGTTATAAAAATTCAAGAATCAATTTATATACGTGTGCAAATGTGTTTGTGTATAAACAAAATATGACTGGTTTAGGATTTTCATGACAAAATATTTCTAATTACTCTTAGTTGAAAATCTTCAATTTTATAACAGTGTTACTTTCTCCATTCTAATGTTAATTCTTAACATTTAAAGTGCATTTAATGTTAAAGCACATATATGGATTTCCCCCCAAATTTTACATACCCGATTATTTCCACCAAGACTATTATATATTAATCGAAAACGTTTCCTAGTATAGGTGCATCTGTAGGTTCCTCCCATGAGATATTCAATAACAAGTCCTATATCAATTAGAGTGATCTTATATCCTGGAGGAAGATTTCCCTAGAAACAAAACATGTTTTATATAGATCAGATAGCATTTCTCAATATTGCCATGCCCTGCCTAGGAACAGGCCTACTCTCCAAAATGACAAATGTTTACTTTGTATAAGCAGCAAGGGCCAGGTGCAGTGGCTCACGCCTGTAATCCCAACACTCTGGGAGGCCAAGGTGGGTGAATCACCTGAGGTCAGGAGTTCGAGATCAGCCTGACCAACATGATGAAAACCCGTCTCTACTAAAACTACAAAAACATTGGCCAGGCAAGCTAGCACGTGTCTGCAGTTCCAGCTACTCAGGAGGCTGAGGCAGGAGAATCGCTTGAACTCGGGAGGCGGAAGTTGCAGTTAGCCAATATTGTGCCACTGCACTCCAGCCTGGGAGACAGAGCAAGACTTGGTCTCAAACAAACAACAAAAAAAGCAGCAGCAGCAAGGGTTGCCAGCAGCTATCTTTACAGAAGGAGATGTTTGTTTCTCTATTTGTTCTGTAAAAATACGGGATTCTGAAGTTCTGAGGTCTCAAAGGTGTGCCTTGAGACAGGAGTATGACCTAAAGCAGGAAGATAACAATTTCATCTCTCTATTGCCCCAATACTTCACACATAAGATGGAGGCTGGGTGCAGTGGCTCAGGCCTATAATCCCAGCACTTTGGGAGGCTGAGGCAGGCGGATCACCTGAGGTCGGGAGTTCCAGACCAGCCTGGCCAACATGGAGAGACCCGGTCTCTACGAAAAATACAAGAGCAAGACTCTGTCTCAAAAAAAAAAAAAAAAAAAAAGAGACAATGGAAATGCTAATTGGCCAACTATTCCATTTTCATTGTGATATATATAAAAAATTGCATTTTTCTGCAAAACTAATGCTGTGTTATGTTTCCAGACTGGCCCAGAAATACACGTAAATATTTTTTAACCAAAATTATACTGGCGATATTATAGGTTTTTATAGTGTTGTCTAGGAATTAACTATCACTTGCAACATTGTTTAAGGCTAAGACTTCATTTTCCCATGGCAATTTACAAATGCACTTTTGGAACATACACCATTTGTGAGTTTGGAAAGATGGCCTGTTTAAAAATTTAAAAACTGGTTAATTTCATTAAATAATCTTAAAGGGATTTAATCATCAGATAATTTGTATTTATTAACTAATTCTGCCCTCCTACCATTACCATTTTTTTATTTCCCTGATTATAATGTCATGAACTTTTTTTTTTTTTTTTTTAATGTCTGTATTTTTACTATCTTGGTTTCACTGGGCACGGTGGCTCACGCCTGTAATCCTAGCACTTTGGGAGGCTGAGGGGGTGGATCACCTGAGGTCAGGAGTTTGAGATCATCCTGGCCAACATGGTGAATCCCCATCTCTACTAAAAATACAAAAATTAGCTAGGTGTGGTGCAGGGCACATGTAATCCCAGCTACTCAGGAGGCTGAAGCAGAAGAATTGCTTAAACCCAGGATGCGAAGGCTGCAGTGAGCCAAGATCGCATCACTGCACTCTACTATGGGCAACAAAGGCGAAACTCCGTCTCAAAAATAAATAAATAAATAAATAAATAAATAAAATCTTGTTTTCATCTGTGAAATTTCTAATTTCTAGATAGCTATATCCTTTAAATCTCTAATTTGAAAATAAATCAAAATACATATTTCCATCTTGAATACATGATTTTTGGTTTTAACTCAAGCAGCCTCAAAATATGCTGATTGAGAATGTCACCTATGATACTTGTCAATATTATTTATTAAAAATGACAAATGCCATTATATGAACCCACTTGAATAAGAAATATTTAAATTAGGTAAAATAATGTGAATTATCTATCAAATGTCATGACGATCAAGTTCTCAAACTATACTAAGCCATAAAACTCTTTACCAACGTGAATCAAAATATTCAATTACTGCCTTTACTTCAGGATTTATCACTTACAGAAATCAAAAAATAGGGCTTATTATCATAGCCACCAATGTAACAACAATGTATACAAATTCTCAGATTTGTTTCCAAAATTTTAACTACCATAATTCTTAGAAATATGGTCTTAAGGTCTCCCCCATTACTTAAGATTTCTAGGGGAAGGAGAGGAAATTTTAATTATTTAAAAAGACCAAATCAAACTGATGTGAAATGACCAGAATAGGCAAATCATTAGATTAATAGTTATCCTAGGAGGGAAACGGAAGTGGGGAGTAGAGAAGGAGAAGAAATGAGGAGTGACCGCTAAAGGGTACAGGGTAACTTTTCGAAGTATTATAAATGCTCTAAAGTTAGACTGTGGCAATGGCTGCACAACTCTGTGAATAAAGTCAAAAAAGTATGCTTTTTTTTTTTTTTTGAGACAAAGGATCTTGCTGTGTTGTCCAGGCTGGAGTGCAATGGCACAATCTCAGCTTGCAGCAACCTCCGCTTCCTAGGTTCAAGCAATTCTTCTGCCTCAGCCTCCTGAGTAGCTGGGACTACAGGCACACGCCACCACGCCTGGCTAATTTTTGTATTTTTAGTAGAGACAAGGTTTCACTATTTTGGCTAGGCTGTTCTTGAACTCCTGACCTCAAGCCACCACGCCTGGCCAATATACACTTTAAATGAACGAATTTTGTAATTTGTGAAATACATTTCAATAAAGCTATAAAGAAAAGCACACGTGGGCTGGGCGTAATGGCTCACACCTGTAATCCCAGCAGTTTGGGAGGCCGAGGTGGGTGGATCACCTGAGGTCAGGGGTTCGAGACCAGCCTGGCCAACATGATGAAACCCCATCTCTACAAAAAAAATAGTAACAATAATAAATAAATAAATAAGCCGGGTGTGGTGGCACACACCTGTAGTGCCAGCTACTTGGGAGGCTGATAGGAGAACTGCTTGAACCTGAGAGGCAGTGGGTGCAGTGAACCAAGATCGTGCCATTGCACTCCAACCTGGGCAACAGACCAAGACTCCATCTCAAAAAAAAACAAAATCAGCCAGGCGTGGTGGCAGACACCTGCAATCCTAGCTACTCAGGAGGCTGAGGCAGAAGAATCACTTGAACCCGGGAGACGGAGGTTGCAGTGAGCCGAGATCGCGCCACCGTACTCCAGCCTGGGCAAGAAAGGGCAAAACTTCATTTCCAAAAAAAAATTTTTTTAATATAAAATGTCTCGGTTCTTCCTATGGGATAGTTTAGTATTAAATCAGTTACAAAATAATGAAAATGAAAACAGAAAATGACATTTTTTTTTTTTTTTTTTTTTGAGACGGAGTCTCGCTCTGTCGCCCAGGCTGGAGTGCAGTGGCGCGATCTCGGCTCACTGCAAGCTCCACCTCCCGGGTTCACGCCATTCTCCCGCCTCAGCCTCCGAGTAGCTGGGACTACAGGCGCCCGCCACCACGCCCGGCTAGTTTTTTGTATTTTTAGTAGAGACGGGGTTTCACCATGTTAGCCAGGATGGTCTCGATCTCCTGACCTCATGATCCACCCGCCTCGGCCTCCCAAAGTGCTGGGATTACAGGCTTGAGCCACCGCGCCCGGCCGAAAATGACATTTTTAAAAAACATCCTCAAGGCTATTAAAAATGACATTTCTAATGTCATTCTTTTTTCTTAAGACAGGGCCTTGATGTGTACCCAGACTGGAGTACAGTGGCTCAATGACAGCTCACTGCGGGCTCAAGTGATCCTCCCTCAGTGCCCCCCCACACCCCCACCAATCATTTGGGACTACAGGCAGGTGACAACATGCCAGGCTAATTTTTAATTTTTTTGTAGAGACAAGGTCTCGCTTTGTTGCCCAGGCTGGTCTCGAACACTTTCTCTCTGGCGATCCTCCCACCTCAGACTACCAAAGTGCTGGTATTACGGGTATGAGCCACCAGGCCTGGCCTTCGATGTGTTTAATAATGCACTCATATTAAGTAGCAAGTAAAAGCTGAAATAAATAATTCTAAACAAAATTTAAGTTTAGAAACTTAGAAGATATTTTAACCAAATAAATATAAAGACTATTTTATCAAGGAAAACAAAACTGTATTGAACACCAATATAAATGGCTATAAAAGTGGTGATAAATGTTTAAAACTTTTAGTTCACAAACAATCCTGATAGGAGAGAAGAGGAATAAGAGTACATCAATTTAGTGGCCACAGAATAGCCTGAGATCATGAGAGTGTTATACATTCATCACTACCAATACTAGATTTTGTTTTACTTTTAAAAATGTTAAAGCGATTTATATATATTTAGGGTTACAAGTATAGATTTCTTACATGCATGTGTTATGTAGTGGTGAAGACTAGGCTTTCAGTGTACCTATTACCTGAATGGTGAATAGTGTACCCACAGGTAAATTGTTCAACCCTCACCCCCCAACCCAACCTCCCACCTTTTGTTAAGTCTCCAGTGTCTATCATTCCACTCTATGTCCACAGGTACCCATTGTTTAGCTCCAACTTATAAGTGAAAACGTGGTATTTGACTAAGTTATTTCACTTAGGATAATGAACCTCTAGTTCCATTCACATTGCCACAAAGGACATGATTTCATTCTTTTGTATGGTTGAGTAGAAACACTACATTTTTTTTTTTTAAGGGGAGAGAGCTTTTCAGTATTTCTACTGGCAATTTTTTTTAAGGGGAGAGAGCTTTTCAGCATTTTTACTGGCAAAGTCTGCCATTAAGATCATGACCCTGTCCTCAATTTCCTTATTCAGTATCCTTTACATTCGGACAATTTTCTAAGGAACAAATTTCTGCTGAAGATAGAGGAAAAAAGATACATTCTATCAACAGTCTTTCTTTTATGAACCAATGAGCTTTATACATCATATTGTATCTTGGATGACCAGAAGCTCAATAGCTTTTTTTTTTTTTTTTTTTTTTTAAGACAGAGTCTCACTCTGTTCCCAGGCTGGAATGCAATGGCAAGATCATGGCTCGTGGCAGCCTCCACCTCCTGGCCTCAAGCGATCCTCCCACCTCAGCCTCCCGAGTAGCTGGTACTACAGGTGTGCACCACCATGCCCAGGTAATTTTTTTAACTTTTTGTAGAGATGTGATTTCAGCATGCTGCCCAGGCTGGTCTCGAACTCCTGGGCTCAAGCAATCCACCAGTCTCAACCTGCCGAAATGCTGGGATTACAGGTTTGAGCCTCCCATGCCTGGCAGTGGTCTTAATTTCATAAATTCTCTTTTTTTCTTGTTTTCTGATACATTATGCTCTTTACTCCTCTCTTACCACAAATTCAGCCATATTTTATCTTGTTCTGTAAACTAATTTTATTGGTATTTCCAAAATGTATTTAAATGCTTTAAAAAAAAAAAAGATGAAATATAAATGATTTTTTAAAATAACATTTTTCAAAAGCAAAAATAATCTTTTACCTGTTTGACGTCTCGAACAAGATGAAACAGCATTGGATTAGTTGGACCTTGTTTCTTTAGGGAGAAAAAGTTACAGCAAACTATTATTTTTCTTCTAAAATAATTTAAAGTTTACAGGATTTTTGAGAACCTCCTTATATAAATTACACTGTTTTGGAGTTATTTCCTTAAGTTCTATTCATAAAGTAGAACAACAAAGAATTGTCATGTTTACTGCCAAAAAACAAATAATCTTAGAGTATCACTAAAATGATACATTCTTTTTTGTTTCATAAAAGTCATGTCAACACTGCAACTTTACAACTGTACCTTAAATTTAAATTTACATTTATTTCATTGATAATGGCGCCGTACAATACCTTTCTTCTTGTTAAAATGTCTGTTCCTCTGTTCCATCACTAATAAAGTCATATTGAGACTTTAATATTTTGAGTAATAAGTCTTTTAACACAAGCTTGTCCAACCTGTAGCCCACGGGCTGCATACAGCCCAAGAAGGCTTTGAATGCGGCCCAGCACAAATTTGTAAATTTTCCTAAAACATTGAGTTTTTTTCCAATTTTTTTTTTTTAAGCTCATCAGCTATCGTTAGTGTATTTTATGTATGGCCCAAGACAATTCTTCTTCCAATGTGGCTCAGGAAAGCCAAAAGATTGGACATCCCTGATTTAACATTTATATATGCCATAATTTTGCCATTATCTTACTTCTCTTAATATATAATGTTAGAGTGGACTAATCGCAAGTTCCACCTTTCTAGTAATCTCATTTTGATGGCAGTCTGTATTTTGAAAAAATAGCCAAATATCTATTCTCCTCGACCAAGAAGGAAGTAAATGGCTCAAAAAGACCTGAGGTAGTCATTTGACCCGTCTGAAATTTAATGCAATGAATTCCAGGTGACACAAATCAAGAGACTTCTAAATATTTTAAATCCTATTGTTTAAAAGAATTATCAAATGGGATTTAATGCCACCCGTGTATTGATATTTCATATGATAAGTTATTATAGTAATCAACTCAATCTACTCTTCTATTTTGATCACATCTACTTTGTAAAATGTTTTAAAATTTAACTGGGTGCACCTACCATTATTTCTTTTTCTTTTTTGAGATGGAATCTTGCTCTGTCGCCCAGGCTGGACTGCAGAGGTGCAATCTCGGCTCACTGCAAGCTCCGCCTCCTAGGTTCACGCCATTCTCCTGCCTCAGCCTCCCAAGTAGCTGGGACTACAGGTGCCCGCTGCTACCACGCCCTGCTAACTTCTTTGTATTTTCAGTAGAGACGGGGCTTCACTGTGTTAGCCAGGATGGTCTCCTGCCTCAGCCTCCCAAAGTGCTGGGATTACAGGCGTGAGCCACCGCACCCGGCCATCTACCATTATTTCTTTGGAGAAAAAGTTATTTTCTTTTATATTCCTGGCTTTCAAATTCTATATAATAACTAAGATGACTACAATTGACATTGCATATAAATTATACTTTACTTTGCTCTGTCTTCTTTTTACAAGATTTATTTAGGGCCGGGCACGGTGGCTCAAGCCTGTAATCTCAGCACTTTGGGAGGCCGAGGCGGGTGGATCACCTGAGGTTGGGAGTTCGAGACCAGCCTGACCAACACGGAGAAACCCCGTCTCTACTGAAAAAACACAAAATTAGCCCAGTGTGGTGGCGCATGCCTGTAATCCCACCTACTCGGGAGGCTGAGGCAGAAGAATCGCTTGAACCCGGGAGGCGGAGGTTGTGGTGAGCCGGAGGTTGTGGTGAGCCGAGATCACGCCACTGTGCTCCAGCCTGGGCGACAAGAGTGAAACTCCATCCCCCCAAAAATAAAAAATTTAAAAAAAAACAACAACAATATTTATTTAGTCTATCCACTCAGGGGCTAAGTTATCTCTGCCAATTCTCCCCCACAGGTTAACTTTTTAAAATAAGAGTTTCTTCTAAGTTAGTAAGAAGCATCTCATATTTTGGGAGTATTGGGGAATTTCATTGCATTTTTCTCCAATGGTATATAATCATATGCAAAGGCACTTAGAATTTTTTAAATTCTATTTTATCCTACTCTATTAAATGTTTATCCATTAAAAATAAACTGTTAGTAAATAATAAATGTACTTTAACATAGTAATTCTCAAAGTGTGACCTGGGGACACCTGAGGCCCCCATGATTCCTTTGGGAGTTCCATGAGATCAAGACTTTTTTCCTAATCATATTAAAATTGTATTTGTATTGTTTCATTCTTATTCTCTCCGTGTTTGGTGAAGTTTTCCAGAAGCTTTCTGATGTGTGATATTGTGAGATTAAATTCAGAAGCAAATATGAGAATCCAGCTGCTTTTATAAGGCTAGACTTTAAAGACATTTGCAAAAATGTTTTCCTCTC
The DNA here is from genome assembly GCF_003255815.1 of Theropithecus gelada. Classification (NCBI taxonomy): domain Eukaryota; kingdom Metazoa; phylum Chordata; class Mammalia; order Primates; family Cercopithecidae; genus Theropithecus; species Theropithecus gelada. The sequence goes on from NC_037674.1 coordinate 25,948,686, forward strand.
CTCAGCAATTTTTCTGTTTTCTTTAAAAATAAAAACACAGCAGGCTGGGCGCGGTGGCTCATGCCTGTAATCCCACCACTTTGGCAGGTCGAGGCGGGTGGATCACCTTAGATCAGGAGTTCAAGACCAGCCTGGCCAACATGATGAAACCTCATCACTACTAAAAATACAAAAATTAGCCGGGTGTGGTGGTGGGCATCTCTAATCCTAGCTACTCAGGAGGCTGAGGCAGGAGAATCACTTGAATCTGGGACGTGGAGGTTGCAGTGAGCTGAGATTGTGCCATTGCACTCCAGCCTGGATGACGAGAGCAAAACTCCGTCTCAAAAAAATAAATAAAAATAAAAACGTATCAGGCAGAAGGTGCTAATTTAAGAAAAAAGAAATACAAATAACAAATATTTATGTTAACATGGGATAAGTTTAGAAATTTTAAGTAAACATAATTGCTACTTTAATAAAAACAAATATTTTTTAAAACTCGCATTTTTACATTCTAAAATACCAACACACATAAACAAAACCTCTTTAGAAAAGCTCTCTGAAGTTCTTGATAATTTTAATGTAAAGGAACCCTGAAATTAAAAAGTTTGAGAACCACTACTTTATCATGTTGCAAGCCCTTAAATGTTTTAAAACTTCATCAATAATTGATGCTAAAAGTAACTACAGTATTTTCTTAAGACCTTTGAGTTACATAATTTAAAAATTACTTGCCTTGCTAATGGGATCAATGTTTATTTTTATTATTTTACACTGCTTTATATTTCAGGGATAAACCTTACTACAGCACAATGAATAATCCTTTTAATTTTTACATCTATCCACTAGAGACAGTAAAATGTCAACAAAGTTCAATGCAAATGTGCTATGCACTATTAAAAGAAAATAATGGAGGCTGGGCCTGGTGGCTCATGCCTGTAATCCCAGAACTTTGGGAGGCTGAGGCAGGCGGATCACCTGAAGTTGGGAGTTCAAGACCAGCCTGGTCAACATGGTAAAACCCCATTTCCACTAAAAATACAAAAATTAGCTGGGCATGGTGGCGCACACCTGTAATCTCAGCTACTCAGGAAGCTGAGGCAGGAAAATTGCTTGAACCCGGGAGCCAGAGGTTGCAGTGAGCCCAGATCGTGCCACTGCACTCCAGCCTGGGCAACAGAGTGAGATTCTGTCTCAAAAAAAGAAAAAAATGGGAGAAAATAAGATATAATACCTACTTTAAAGAAATTTACAATCCAAAGGGAAAGACCTAATAATTGTACTTAACTATGCCATCAAGCTTCATGGAACCAGTGGCATGCATTTGAGCTAAGTTCTAAGCAATGAACAACATTTCAATAAACGGGTTATTGGAAGCAAAACAGACCAGCACTGTGAAAACAGCAAATGCTTTTTTTTTTTTTTTTTTTGAGACGGAGTCTGGCTCTGTCGCCCAGGCTGGAGTGCTGTGGCCGGATCTCAGCTCACTGCAAGCTCCGCCTCCCGGGTTTACGCCATTCTCCTGCCTCAGCCTCCGGAGTAGCTGGGACTACAGGAGCCCGCCACCTCGCCTGGCTAGTTTTTTGTATTTTTTAGTAGAGACGGGGTTTCACCGTGTTAGCCAGGATGGTCTCGATCTCCTGACCTCGTGATCCGCCCGTCTCGGCCTCCCAAAGTGCTGGGATTACAAGCTTGAGCCACCGCGCCCGGCCAGCAAATGCTTTTTAAAAAAAGTTTGTATTGGCCAGGCGCGGTGGCTCAAGCCTGTAATCCCAGCACTTTGGGAGGCCGAGACGGGCGGATCACGAGGTCAGGAGATCGAGACCATCCTGGCTAACACAGTGAAACTGCGTCTCTACTAAAAAAAAAATACAAAAAACTAGCCGGGCGAAGTGGCGAGCGCCTGTAGTCCCAGCTACCCGGGAGGCTGAGGCAGGAGAATGGCGGGAACCCGGGAGGCGGAGCTTGCAGTGAGCCGAGATCGCGCCACTGCACTCCAGCCTGGGCGACAGAGCGAGACT